>NC_135779.1:11906337-11934275 GCF_028453695.1 Augochlora pura
ATATTAGTTTTTCAAATCACTCGGATACAATAACTTTCGAATAAAGAATCATTCGAATAAACAGTAATAAAGATTAATAGAATTTGTTCGAATAAATAGATAGAATAATTAATGACAAATAATGAATTATTCGAGTAGGATATTTGACTCAGAGGATTTTATTAAAATAATTATCTTGCCTTTTGTGACAATTCGAATTATACGCAACTCTGTTAAAACTCTGCTTCTGTACGGATTAAATTCGTAATTTAACGGTAAAATGAACTTCAAAGTTTAAACGAAATTTCGAATCAGAAAATACAGAAGATTGTTCCGTTCGCTTGCTGCATTCTGTAATCTTAATGCAATAACTGAGAGATGCGTCTAGAAATCCGACTATTACAACCCTTTCCCTCAAATTAGACACAACTTCGTTCATTTCCTGTTTTCTTCCCACGTGTTCCCATACGTTTACACGAATGATTGCATAATTTCGAGCTCGTGTCTGTTATCATAATATTTTATACTAAATTTTTGGTCGTAAATGAACACAGTTTTCGCAAGTACACAAATTGTAGACTCGGTTTACGTTCGTGTTATCTAAGAGTGCATTATCCTTTGGAGGTATTGTTCCGAGAGTTTTACAACTTAGCATATTATTGACGGAAAACTAAATATATTAATTGCGAAAATGCTTGTCATATTTTTATTACACACGCATTGAAGGAATTCTTTGTCATTAAAATCATCCGTTGTTCAGGAAAGTTTTAATAAAAATGCCACGTTGTTATGTGTTAATATCTTATATACATATATGTATACTTATATTTTAATAGACAGTTATTTTATTTATATTATATTGTTTATACAGTTATTTTGATGTTACTTATTTTATTACATTATTATTACAATATGTTATTTTGCACGTTCTCCATGATTTCTGTACATATCTTAAAAAGAAGAAACTAAGATCGCCTCAATAAACATGAGTATGATGACTAGTATGGTGATTAAATGGCTTTATTAAAATGAAGAAAAAGAAAACATTTCACGCACGTTGGCACAGCGAAACGTAATACAATTCTACTACAAAAGATGTGCTAAAACAGCAGCTACAACACGACAAAGTCCTGCAACTCATCAAAGTATTACATCGTTTGAGATCGCTTGGATTGTAGCATCAGATTTTTAGAACACACTTCGGAAACACAACGATTCGCAAAACCATAAGAACACGTTAGAATCGGGCGCTGCTAAGACCTCCATCGAAATCGAGCACTTACAGCACGGTCCCGCAATAGCTTGTAATTTCCACGGTAACCCGTGGCTCGATGCCTAGCGGATTCGTAGAATTTAATCGAAGTTATGGCACGATTTGCACACTCGCCTGCCATATTGTTCGGTCGGCCACGCAGCGCCTACGGAAAAGGATCACTGTCATTATCGGCAACTCGCTATCGAACGACCGGTGTGAATAAATGACGAGGTTCGCGCTCGCGAGCCGCGCGGAAGGACCGCGGTTTGAGCCACTTTCCATCACTCCAGGTGCTCATTTGCGTTCGCGGTGCAACGGCGAATCTCGTCGAACGCTGTAATCGGAATGGCCAGTTGTGCATGCACGTCTCCTCGTGATACCGCACACGCGTGGAATGTGTCAGAGTGTCAATAGCTCATGGTCGGAACGATTTCAGCAGATAGGTAGTTCGCTGGGCCAACCGTTTTGTTTGTAATCTCTGCGGAAACGTTCGGTAAACACCTTTCGACCGCGTATACCGCGGTGCACGGTCGCCGTTTTATGCGCGATAAATCGACTCTGAATCTCTGGGCAAAATTTAGATTGTATCGGTTGCTGGACAAGGAGTTATTCAACTTTTTAAATAGTCTTGGTAAGTTTGAAAGTAGTACTAGTTTTTACTGTTTTAAATTTCACCGATCCAGTTTTGATATTATACAGTCACTCGCAATTGGAAAATGGGAGATTGCTGAGGTCACTTGAAGCAAACTTTTCCTTTGCATAAATTTTCTTCGAGGCATCGTTCGCTAGTTATTAACGAAAAACACTGACCAATAAGAGACAGAATCCAGCTAGCGCGAAGTGGCCGAGCCAATGAGTGGAAATGGGATTTGTCCGCCTTGCATCCGCTGAATTTGTCTCTCATTGGTCAATGTTTTTCTTCAATAACTCGTAAACAAAGCCGCGGATTGTGATTGCGCTAAGGATAAAGTTATTCCAAATAACTTCAGGGAAATCTCATTTCCCGATTGCGAGTAACTTTTGAAACACTCTGTATACAGAAAATCTGCAGTCTAGTGATCAATCGACGAGGGTTTTAACATGTCGAGATTTAACAATATTTCTAGAGTGTTCCTTCAGTTTTATTAATGAATAATTTTCCTAATAGGACCAGACAATTTTTGTTTCCTGTATTGTCTTTATTTACCTTCGCTTCTATACTTTAATAACAGAAGAATTTGTTTCTAATTCGATGTAGAAGAAATTAATAATATTCATATTTAGTTGGTGTGATAATGGCTCGTGTTTTAAAATTATTTATTACTTAATCTATCTCCCTTGAATTAATGGAGAAGTCATTTGGAGAATATAAAATTAGAAGCACTGTATTATTAAGTCTGTATCTGCCTAATGTTAACAAAAAACTACCGAGCCCTAAACACGGCCAACGTATATTGATTGTTTTATAACAATGCCAGGACTGGATTTATTTAAACTCACTATTATTCATATTATAATATATGTATACTTCAATAAAAAAAGTGTACGTAAAAATGTGCCCTAAAAATATTTTTATAATATTAGAAATTGTAAAAAATTAGGAAACAGTCATTTCGTCTGGTTTGATAGTGTTAATAATGCCAAAAGTGTTATTTAAAAGTAATTATTTGTTGTAGTTAGATGTAACATCGAAACAAGATAATCCTTATAAGATTCTGATTTATTAACTATTGTATAGAACATGATAAATTATATTATATCACACTATGTCTAGATTATTCGTATGTGAAGAATAATTGGATCTAGAATTTTGTTTACTGTAACATAATAGTTTAAGTCAGTCTCGTGATCTAGGACAATGTCTCTATCTAATAAAGTAATTTAAATAGGAAGAACTTTAACCGCCGCCGACCAGGTGAAATAAAATGACACCCTGCACCATGTGGTGTTAACTATACTCTGAATCTTATCTATACATAATAGGTATCTCTCCATTTTTATAACACGGTTAGACCTCGATAAAACAAACAACGATTTAAAAAGACAGGATTTATTAATAATAACCACAGTCTAAGAACCGCTAGGGTTAATTAGACCTCGCTTAGTATGGGGAAAGATAAATATATATTGAAAGTTAATTCAACTTTCTAAGAAAATTTGAAAACTGTAAACAACATTTCCTCAGTGGAAATCACAAGAAATCGTGCAAAAGTAAAAAGAGACACTGCTAGTAATTACCTCGTATGCGCTAAAAATCAGTCTAAATAGATTCGGATAAACAAATACGACAGTTTATGTTGAAAATTCCAGTAGCCGGGTTAATTTGCCGGTACTTGTTCCGTATCGAATTCTGCCATCCAAGAGAGCGAAGAGACACGCGGCTCCCAGTTGAGCAGTCCGAAAATGAAATCAAGTTTCGAGGCTGAGAGGGTCGAAGCTGCCAGCCGAGTTAGTGCCGCCCCCGGTGATTACTCATCCGACCAGGAAGGGTTCGTGGGGTATATCTTTCGGCGAGAAACGGGCTCGCTAACTGAAACCGCAGAGACAAAGCACGATCCAGGACGGCCGAACGGAGGGATGGGACGAAAGAATATTAGCGGGCAGCTCTCGGAGTAGTAGTAGCGGTGCCATCTTCGTTCTTTTTTTTCCCGAGGGCTTTCGTTTCTTCTGGCTGGTGCCGTCCTTTGGCTCTGCTTCGGCTTCGTCATCTTATACTTTTAGTAGGAGAAGAAAGACGGTCGCTAATAGAATCCGCAATCCTTTATTTACTCGGCTGGCCGGTCGCAACCCTTTCCGCCCGCTCCACGCCAATTTTCGGTTCTCCTTTTTCTATCTCTCTCTCTCCCTCCCTCCCTCCCTCCCTCGGCGGACTCTTATCAAGCCGATCCTCCTCCTACCGTTCAGGGGCCGGCCCACGAGACACCGCGACGACCTGTCTTCTTCGCAGAAAATGACAAATTCCTTCTCGCGTCCCCCGCTATTATTATATTAGACGATTCTCCGCTCGTTCCTTTCCGTTCTCCGTCGCGTTTAACGACCACTTTGCGAACGGTGCACGCCTCCCTTCTTTCGTTTCCACACCGTCGCGCTCGCAAAAACGACGTTTTCTCATTTTTCAGACGATCGCTGAAATAACGGGCAGCGGGAATGCCATTTTCTGAAACTGCTGTCGGAGTTCTGACAAGCTACAAATTGTTTCCAGCTTGCTTGCGCGGAGGCGATCTTCTCCGGAGGTCTATTTTTGTAATATCCTGACACCGACAGATTCTGTTCAAAAATTTCATACGTTAGTTCTTCAATTCATTGGATAACATAACGTTTGGTCACCTAAATATTGTAAAAACAAATATTAGAGAAGCTTTATTGTTCTCTAGTATTTTGATGTCTAACAAATATTCTTCTAAAAATCTGTTTCATGAACCTTCTTTGAACGCTTGTTACCCTTTCGGTGGCATCTAAAATAAAGTTCAATACGAGAAACATTTATTTTCTATATCATTTGCATGACTTTATGTTATATTGCTAATACTTCCATTACATGCGTATTAAATATCAATTGCTAATTGAAAAAGGTGGCTCCAAGCCCGTCGCGTTCAACATCCACTTTGCCTACGCCTTTCTTTTTTTCTTTTCCGCGGCACCGCTCGCAAAAACGGCGTTTTGTAATTTTCGCCGATCGGCGAAACGTTCCGACGTCCACTGATCCGATGATCGCGTACGAAAGGCTTTTTACGGTGGCCGGCAATAGGATTTATTCCATCGGCGCCGGGACCGTTGAAAGAGGAAACGAGCCAGCGCTCCGCGGAGCGAAGCCCCTGGTGGAGCAAGGAGTTAAGCTCGTTGACATCGCACTCGTGAGGTCAGCCAACCAGAGTTCGATTCCCACCGATCTTACTTTCGTACTTTGCCACTCACTTACTCACTTGGCCGTGGCTCGCTCGAGTATCGAGGGTATATACGCGTCGATGTGCATCGCTACCAGGGGGTCACGTGCCGGGGTCGGATACTTGTTTCGCCGCTGTTACCACGTTTATTTGCGTATTATATTGCCACTTTTACGCGCAAATATCTTTTATGCCCTTGCCACTGTTGCGGCTTAGCGGGCCGCTTTGCTAGACGTCGAGGAAGGTCATTATTATTCGGCCGCGCGGTAATGCGAGTTTTACTTTGCATCTGTCGAGGGTGAAACATGCAGGTACACTTGCCAAGAAAAGTCATCGATGCATGATACATAGCTAACCTTCTTGTCATGCGATAGAAATTTCTATCGGGTCAATGAAAGTATTAATTTAAAATTTTTATAATTCTTTAATTTTTCATTCTTCTTTTATTTTCGTATTTTTAATATTTATCTCATTTTTGTATTTTTCATTTTCATCTCATTTTTCTATTTTTCATTTTCATCTCAGTTCTGTATTCTTAATTCTTATCTTGTTTTCGTATTTTCAATTTTTATCTCGCTATGTGATTTTAATTCTTTTTAATTTGCTGCATACACTAAATAAAACATTATTGCAGTACAATATAAAATACGTTACATACTTCATTAGGATACGTACTTTTAATTTAATAAAATGTATATTTATTAAGAAATCAAATTATTTTCAAATGTTAACGATATACATGGTACCTCAACTTTTGTCGGTAAATTAAAAGGATCATAGGTATGGTCATTTACGTGTTATTTTGTAGTTCGTGGGACTACGTTCGTACGAATTATATTGTTATGTTTCAATAAAGAAGTTTACCTAAAAATGTCACATAAAAACATTTCTATATCTCTATAATATAATATAATATAATATATCTGTAACTGAAAAGCTAGTTATCTCAACTAGTTTGTTAGTCCTAGCTGTTAAACATCGTTTCTGTGATCTATAATATCAAACTTAAGTTCTTATTCTATTTTATTCCTATAATCATCATTTAAAAAATATATGACATAGTACGATTTATCTACCGCATTTAATTTCAAGGAAACAAAACTTGAAAACTGAATAAATTTTCATCATTATTGCGATTGTTTTAAATACGTTCCTAATCGTGTCGCTTACAGCATAGTCCATGGAAGGCACGCAAAATGGGAATCTGTTAATGAAAGAAACTCGTTCCGCAGCACGGAGCAATTTCTGCATCGATAATCACTCGTCGCGCGAGACAATATCCACACAATGATTATTATTCTTCCGATGAACACGACTCTTCAATCAAACCGTCCGATCGGAATGCTGTCCGTCATCTCTATCATGCTCGCGGGAAACGTATTCAGAAAAAAAAAACTCGTCTGTTCCGTCGATATAATTCCTATTAAAATGCCTGCGTCGACCTCGAGGAACTTTCAATAGTCGCGCGATCCACCGAATATGAAAATTCCGACAATGACTTGGCTCGTAAAGATCCAACAGGAGATGATATCGGCGCCGGCTCGTACGGCCAACCGGTAATTAGTATTCGTGCGTATCTATTTCTCTCGCGAGCGTAAGGTCACCGGCGATATTTATCGTGTCGTGAGTCGAATATGCGAATATGCTGGGGTGACTAAGATTGTACAGTTACACGCCCGCAGTAGCATAACTTTTGCGGTGGTTGTTCACTTATTTGCAAGAGAGGAACGCGCGGTATTCCTGCGTGGACGGTCGCGACATTAAAAACGCATTTAACGGACGACGCGATTGGCCCAATCGGCGAGAACACTTTTATGGTATAACGTTTGCACTGTAAAAGCTTTCGGTCAAATCTCTGTACGGTTCGAACGGCTTCGAAGATTTTCATCGAGTTATTAACTAATTGTTTCTGATGATAATACGTGATTAATGCGATCGGCTGCGATCGAACGACTTGAACAAACGAAACAGTTTGAATGAGTCAAGTATTTTAAATTAAACTAGGATAAAGATTTGTTAATCTATCTTGAAGATATTATGTTGTTGTTATGACAGTGTACGTGTCGTAGGCTGCGTTACAAAAATTGGACTTAAAGAATAGTTTTCGGCAGCTAAAAGATTGCTCATTAGAGAAACGAATAAAAGTGATAGGAAAATTAATAATAAAATGAAATAACAAACGTAACGTATAAATATTTACAGACTAGTTATGAATAGTCTTCTGACATTCTAAGAAAAGCAAACAAAACACAGCAATGTTAGCACCATTATAAATCTTTTTAAAAGAGTGTATTGTATATACTGCTTCATTAAAAAATTTCTACTTCATTGTGTATGTTATTTAATTTTTACATACCACTGCCTTTGTTTCTATGATACAATACGCGTATAAATAATGCTGTCTGTAAGCAAATCAAGTTCAATTCGATTAATTGATTTAATTTCTTTAAGAACAACATGCAACAGTATTAGATTCTATTAAACCTTGCACATGCTCTATCCTTTCGAGACGTCTCTTCCTGCCAATGGCGTGAACCCGTTCCAACAAATAAAATTAAAGTGAGAAAGTCTCCGTCCAAGACGCTCCTAGAAGAGTCATCTGGGAACAGAGGAGAAAATCGAGTCCCACCTTGATCCAAATCGGTGGGGACACAGATCTTGAGTATCCATCGCTGACTCGAGGGAGTTTCGCATTGGCGTAAACGCGAATAAGCGGCCTCACCGCGTAATCTTCTCGCTCTGCGGTTTCGCTGTTGCGCGGTATTTTCCGTTAAAGCGTGACCGAACCCGTCTGTAACGGATGTTCGTATTCAATTTTCAAATAAGAGCCTTTCTTTCAGCGGGAAATTAAGTGGCGTGATCGCAGCTATTTTTTGCGGATCCTTCCATCGCTTTTCGAGCCGACGCGGAAAAGAACGTCGCTGAAATAACGGACAGCGCGGATTGAATTGTCTGAAAGTGTCGGCGGGATCGTGACGAGTTATCATTTGTTTCCAACTATTGCGTCTCAGTAACCAAAGTTTCGAGCAATCTCGCAGCAGGGTTGATAGTATTGTTTCATGATGAAGCAAGTCGTTTCATTCGTTACTTTGGAGTACATTTGTTTGCAACTTTATTTATTTACGATAGAAAACTAATTTGAAGTGTCAACCACCATTTTACCATTATAAGATAAATTTATTTGTACGGTACACTTTTTAATTAGTTAGATGTAATTATTACTGTACCAGTTACTGTAATTATGCTATGTACGTTTGGTTTCCTTCATATTTTCTTTAAATGCGATAGTTTTATAAAATAAATAATTCAATGGAAAATATCAAAATATATAACCTTTTTAATTAGTTGTTTTTGTGAGTACACTCATCGCGAAGAAATGACAACATTTTGTGTTACAATTGTTCTTCTAAAGATCTGTTTTTTCGCCTTCTGTTCTACTAAGAAACAAGTGTTACGAAATAATAGACACAGATCTGTTTCTTGAATTATTTTCAGGACTTTGCTATGAAGGTAAATCTTTCAGAAATTAAACGATATGTCTCTCGTACGTCCCACATACGAACTATTGAAAGGGTTGATTGACACATTGACCACTACTATGCAACAAAATCGATTATCGACGAGCCAGAATGAAATTCGTAAAAATAGTGTAGAGGCAGGAAATGAATTATTTTCTGAGCTGCTCTATAGCACGAGAAAATTGTGTACAACCTGAATTCTATAGTTTCTGTGTTTAAAACTTTCAGCATGGGCATAGAATGCTAAAGTATAGCTCGCACCTTTCCCTAGAAATCCGACTTGCGTCCACCGCGGGGTAAAACCACGCTCCGACAACCCGATGCATTACACCGCGTATATTTTCGTCGTCGTAAAAAAAAAGAGAGAGAGAGAAGAAGATTTATGTGGAAAGGAGTCTAAGGGGTCGTAGGGAACTGGTATGAATGACGGTGGGGAAGAAGAAACGGAGGATGGTGTCAGAGAAAAAAAGCTCCGACGACCTGTTTGCCGGATAGTGGCAGTAGACGGAAATGTCATTGCCACGTTCCGGCGTAAAGGGGACAAGAGGACATTTTTTTGTGAAACAGTCAGAGGGAAAGGGTGATAGTAGGCGAAGGGTTGGGGGGAAGGGGGAGACCGGCAGCCACATGGCGCTATGTAAACGCGAGTGTCGTAAACTGACAGCGATATGGGCTGAGTCCTGCTGGCGGGAACTCTCTTTTTCTCTTTTTCTCTTTTTCTTTTGCTTGTTTTAGATCTTCTTGCGCCGTTTGCTATCGCTTTTTCGTTGCTGCGACTTTTTAGTCGTCGCCCCTTTTCGTAGTGCCGCCGAAGGAGACATCTGTGCGCCAAATTGCTCGACTTACCGTCGAGCAACATTCACGGTGGACATCCGAATTATCGCAGACGAAATGATCAACCCTTTAAGCGAATTCTCGATACGGAGCTCAAAAATTGCTTCTTATTGTCTTTGATTTCTCCAATCTTTTTCTTTGTTGTCTCGGAGTTTTATGTTAGCGTGTTACAATGTTGTGCAAAATAAGTTGTCTACATCAATTATTGCTATGCGGGGAGCCTAGTTTAATTTTGCTTCTCTCTTAAACAATTTTAATAAAGAAGGTTAGTAGTTCAGTATGTCATATTTGCCACAGATGCACAAAACCCTCAGTCTAACTATATACATATTGTTACGTGGACGCCCGCGTAGTCGCGGCATTATACAGAAAACACTCTCTCGTTTATTAACAACGAACAATAATCTTTATTACGAGAGGAGGGACTCGTGCCACGTCTACTCTCATCGAAGTCTGTCAACCGACTCTCTCCTATTCCTGTTATATCGTCGTTACCAAAACAACGCTGCAACCAACATCATTCAACTTAATGTATCGATATCCAAACTGATATCGATAATCTCGACCCACATTCGTAACAATATGTTGTGGCAAAATACTTGTTATGCTTTTATTTAGTTTACAATGCATCTTCATATGTCCTTGCAATTAAAAGATCAACCAAGCAGTCTGTTATTAATTCTTTTTACTGCACGAGGGAAAGTCTATTTAAGAACTTACTTACTCGTTGAATTAGGCTATATCTGTCACAGGTGAACATTTTTGTCCTACAAATTTTATTGATTTTATACATTTTTATCTTTGGGTATAATTAAAAAATATATTCGGCTAATATTCTTCTAATATGCTTCTAATCTTGAACGAGGAAATAAAATTCATCATTTTCCAGTACTTGAATCATAACGAGACTACGAAAGTTTATCGAAATCTTCATATCGCTACATTAAGTAAGAATTCGCTTCCTTATTGCAGCTACAGGGTTTATCAGCATTTAACTGAAAAGATCCAAAATGTTAATCCTCGGATGGAAGAAAAACTGAGCGTTTAGAGACACTTCCACTTGCAAGAAAGACTAAAAGCTACGGAATTCATCGAAAACACTGCAACACATTTTTAACCCCTTGCTCTACGACTCCTTTTACGTTACGTTGATTAGCACTTATTTGTTCTTAATACTTTCCTTAATAGGACCAGATAATTTTTATTTCTTGCATTGTCTTTATCTACTTACTAGACTTTGATGATAGAAAAATTCAATTTGATTTCGATTTATAAGACATTAATAGTTTATTAATTTTAGTAGATCTTATGTGGAATCTTTATCACGAATCTGACTCGTTATTACAGTGCAAGGGGTTAACACGTTCTATGCCGAGCTACTTTTACTCGACTCTTCACTCTAGTCATTTGTGATTTCACTAAAACTTGTTACATTATCTGTAATTATTAATAATCGTATATAACAATAAAACAAATTCATCGCGATCCATTCTTGTGGTGGAAATTAATTCTTTAATTCTAGATTTGTTATAAACCATTTTTATTAAATAAACTTGCAAACATGTACCATCGGTGGTGCACGTGGCACGGAATGTGTTGAACGACATTGGACAATGTCCTGTAGAGTAGCGAATTATTTGTGCGATTTAGTCGAAACCGATGTTCTGCGGATCGAGCAACGAAAGGACCGCGTCCCTAGATTCAAGGGAATCCGGAGTATCGTCGGCATTTCTTGTCTATGAATGACCATTCGCGTCGACCCGCTTCACGGCCAAACCGGGAGGTTAGGTTCCGGGCTAATTGGTCTCTCGGAGCCCGTTCGAGCACATTTTCGAGGATCGCTCCTGACCTCCCTACCACTTTTCGATCATTATCCCTCCCGTTTCATTGTCGGACTCCGAATCGATCGAATTTTTACCCTTCCCACTTCCCGACGCCTCGCTCCCGCAATTCTCCGGATTTTGACCCGCATCCCCGGATTAATGGAACTACTTATCCCGAGAACGTGGGCCCAAGCTCAACTATGTAATATCGGAGGTCTTCCGTGGAAAAATAAGACCGGGATATTAATCCTGGAACGTCGGATGCGAAGTCCGTTTCGTCCCATCCTATTACCTAAATGTCTCGTTATTACTGTGATTAATATAGAAATCTCTCGATATTACCGTGATCAATAGAGAAATATTTCGTTATTATTATCATTAAACATACTAATATTGCAACCGATGGGTATATTGTATGCGAAAGTTGGCTACAAAGTGCTCGTGATTTGGTACACGGTTGACGTGATCCACGCTTCCGTTTTACTTTTTAAAGGCAATTTTAGTGGATTGTAAAGTACCTGATGCTGTCTAATTATTATTTCGTTGTATTATTTTGTACTTTCTTGTACGATTAAAGTCGGGTTGATTATTATTCAGACGTTGTGCGAATATTCCTTTTTCCTGAGTCAGACTGCGGTATTAGTCATCTGTGGTTATACCAGAAAGTCATCGTTTGAATCATTCTTTATCTTTGTAATTAGCTAAAACTTATAACATTATTGAGACCGTCGAAACAGTTATGGGAATTGGCGAATGATGATTAAAATACTAGAGAACTAAATCTTTTTTATTCGTAAGGAGAAAAGACAATGAGCATGAGCTTTTGCTATACTTTTTGTTTTGTATTGGAAATAATTCAATTTGAAATGTTGTAGAAATACCATTATTCAATTTAAAATGATATAAACGTACAATAATTCAACTGTTATAATTTTGATTATAAATTTCATAATATAATTATAATTGCAAATGTTATAATATAATTATAACTATAATGATTAAATTTTAAATATTGCAAAAATACAATAACTCAATTGAGAATGTTTCAATATTAAATTAAATTGCAATATTTCTATGTTGGCTTAACTTTTTCGAGGCTCATGACAGGACTTATACATTTATGGTAAAAATAACTAGGTGAAATTTGAAACATGAAAGAAATGTTAAAAACTTGACAGTGTGTACTATTTTCAACCTACAAAGCGATTAAATAAATTAACGTGATCTAACGCGATCTACTCGTGACAGAAATACTGATCGATCGGAATGAATGGCGAGCGTTGCGCGCTCGGTTCCATCTAAATCTCAGCGCACGATACAGGAAGCACCGTGTGCCTAAATTTTCACACGAAATCACACTCTCACGTTTATGTTGTTACGTCAATTAGAATCCTTGCGACGGTGTGTCCATTAGCGGACGCGACGCGTTCACAGAATGTTAAACTTAACGACGTATCATGAGCCCATTAGCTTATCAATGAGCAACCCTTGAGCACGGGGGAGTACGAAAATAAACTGTGCGACTCCATGTGAACCCAACCACCACCTTCCTCTGCTCCCTTTTTCCACGGTGTCACATACCTTCTCACACTTAGCCGCGTTCGAAAGCGGACAAGCTGTGGCGGTACATATGGCTGCGATGTCGTCGTCGACGACGACGACGACGACGACGACGTCAAGGACGACCAACAAAAACCTACTCTTCTCGTACTACGCTCGACAAAATTCCTGCGTAGCGTGTAGTAGCATGCTTACGGAGCCAAAGTTTGTTGCTAGAGTAAACAGCGCGTACGCAAAGGCTTACATCATGTGCTTCCCGGCATCTAGTATCTGCTTACGATATCTTTACGCTTTGATCATTCTCTTTCAGAATACTTGCAACAGTTTTGAAACTAGTCAATTAATTACAGAGTTTTTCAGATTAGAAAGTTCTTTGGAGCTTTAGGAGAATTAGGGTCGTAGGAAGCCCTTTATAGTGGTTTTGTGTTGAACGTTATTTTTCCCTCGTTATTTCGCATTAAAAGGTGATGTTTTATTATTTAGTTGTTTCTTTGTGTAATATATTAAGATATGGTATCATTTTCATGATTTTCTTGAATACTGTGCTTCGATTGACTTTTAAATTATGTTTAACTATGGAGAATGAATAGGATGAGTACTTGGAAAAATGAATGCTGTCAAGCACGAATCTACTTTAAAATTTACAATCACACTTTTTAAGAAAGTAAAATTATTTGTCTAATTAAAAAAGGTCTCTTCACTACCAATGAATACCAAAAGCATTTGTTTTATGTAATATACCTTTTAATGATCCTAAAAGGCCAAGATCAATTATATACAATAGAAAAAGAAGAAAGATAACACTTTTTAGTTTAATTCACGTTTTAATAATTAATCTTCGAATTTTTAGGAAACGCCGTAAATTTATTTTTGGTCGCTGAATCTCACTCTTTTTTCCCAACTGTGCGCCGTAGCTTTCCATTTTCCCGAACGAGCGTCGATGCATTCGAGTGCAACGGTCCCCGCTGCAGCTGCGGGAGACACACGAGGGTCGCTGTGGAACTGCGGTCATCCGCGACGTTACCGCAAGTCGCGTGTTAAAAGAAAGAACCCGCCGGGGCCTGCAGACTATGCGCGGACGTTTTCTTATTGCTCGTGCCGCGGCTCGCGGCTAGTTTCGAGAAGACGGCGATCGGCGCATCGGCATTAACGTCTCGCCGTCGAACTCGCGTTTACGATCGACGATCGCACGGGCTGGCGGGCCAGTGTTACGTTTCAAAAACCGCAGAGCACGCTGTCGCGTTGCTCCACGCTCCTGGGAACGCGTTTCGATTTTCCTTTCCCTTTATTTGGATTACCATTCGATCTCCGTTGCAAAAATAACGCGGCGATCCTCGGTTGTCGCTTTTATCCACGACGATTGCTGAAAGTATTTCGCAGGTTTCATCGATTTAGTGGCGTTTGCGCAATCTTGTGGAAGGATGAAGTTTCATGTTATTAAGTGACGTTGTTGTTGAAGTCATTCTGTGGTTTGTCTTTAACGAATTAGCTACGGCATCGTAATGGTAGTTCAGAATTTATTTGATTAGTCACGATTAGACTGTCGATTTTTATACACCTGTGACAGAAATGAGTAGGTAAAGTACGAGACAGCGAAAGAATACTGTTATAGTAAAGTGATTATACGAGGAACTATCATTTGTTGCAATCTTTTTACATTAACATTTGTGTTGTACTTGTATTTCATATTTCATTTGCTTAATTAGTCTTAACGATTTCCAACGCGTTAACGAAATTATGATCTTGTTTGTACAATATCATTCATGGGAGTATTACTTTTTATTCATTGACTTATTTTACACAAAATTTTTGCACTCTCCAAAAGCTGTAGTTATAAAAAAATATTAAATATTGTTTTGAAGGATATAGCTGGCATCGGATATATTAGTCAAAATTAGTAATCATTTTTACAAATATAAAACTGAAATCTTCATCCATTGGATAAGTCATATAATGATGATTTATTAACATCATTAAAGAAGTGAAAAGAATTATCCATTTATTAGTCGTAATAGCTAACAAATATCTTTGACAGGAAGTACTTTAATAAATACATAAATTGATTAAAATAAATTCCTACAAATAATTGATATTTGTCGTTCGACAATTTTTACTTGAATATTTAAATATTGCTAAAAGAAGAGTAGAGTTTTCTTTTAAGTTAACACACTCGAGTAACATCCATATTTAGTAGACCATATCTACTAAATAGTATCTACCATATCATATTTTAATAACAAGCCTAATCTTGTAAGGCAAAGGGTTAAAAATTGGCATATGGAAATAAAATGAAAATCATTTTATTTACACGGTTCTTTTATCAAGTGCTATATTCTTTTATTTCTTGTTCATATTTCGCAGTTATAAGAATAGTTCAGCGCCACAAGCAGTGTTAACAGAGTTTCTCAAATTCCGATCGAAGATCAAGATAAACGTTCCCATCCAACGACACGAGAAATGGCATTAAGAGATTTATAGATTCGTAATCTCGCTATCAGGTGTCCCTAATAGGGGGTTTCGCCGGGACAGCAGCGACCATTCCCCGGTTTTCCAAAGGTATTGATTTATCGTCGAATCAAGAAATCCAATTTTAGGGCCGAAAGGGATAGCCGTGGTCCAGGTGGCACGATCTAATTAGGAGCTAATGAGGGTTCAGTGGCCTCCCAGGTAATTCGATATCCGGGCAAACAAGGGTTTTCCTCCGGCACCGCGTGCTCGCGGACTACGGCTTACCCCGTGAAAGAGAGCAGCCCCCAAGCCCGCAGTCATACTATCCACGTGGGAAGCTTCGCTCGGCCTTTGGCATCTTCTCATTCATGGCGGCTCTCCGCTGCCTTATCCGTCCCGGCGCGCAAGTCGTCCTTTAAGAGGCTCGCGATTGCGTCCTTGCTTCGAATATCAAATGGTCATCGATCCTGATCACGAAATCGGACGCTCGCTCCTTTGTTCGTCCAGTCGGTCGCTCTCTTAATCAGTCCGTCACGAAACGTCACGTGCCACTTGTGACAGTTTTCATTCCTCCGTGTCAATGCCGTGCCTGAATTGCCTGTAATTGCTCGTAATTTTTGACGAGGGTAATTGGTGCTCTTGGAACTAAGATTTTCTTCTGTCGGGAGATCAACCTGCACCGTTCTTCTCAATATTGTTTTAACCGCTATGTGCTATATCTTTGAAGTTTACTCGTCCCTTGATTTCTGCATCGTTATTTCATCACGAATGTTTTACTCTTTTAGTGTCGAACAAATTAATGCTCTTAATAGATGATAGTTTTATCTCTTGATTTATATTCGTTTTTCAATTCTCTGATAAGCAGGTTTCACAAAATTTGCTGTTACATTATGATAGGATTATTAGTTCGTTTGATTTCGTCTCGGAATCTGAATATCTACAACGTCTTACAATTTTGGAATATATTTTAGTTTTCATGAAAACAGCAACTTAAACGGCACAATTGTCACGCATGGAAAATATAATTGACGCAACACAAAAACAGGTAACTAATTACGAAAGTGAAATTAATTAGCAGAATTACTTCCAATCGGTTGCAGTAAGCATGACGATATACAAAATAACTAATAGTGTTTTTAATGTGTGTGTAGTAGCGTTTTATTCAACGATCTTTGACATAACGGAGGATGAATTTGCAACGAAGATACCTAGAACGATAATGATACGTAGAACATACACGCAGGTGTCAGATGGGCTAATTTTCTTTTCTTATAATCGCTTTAATTAGTAATTTCCTCGTTAGCAGTCGCAGTTGGTCCTCGGCGCTGGTTGGAAAACGGGGTGGCTAGCCCGAACGCGGTTCAATTAACACGCAGCGTCGATTGCTCAATCAAGAAGGATCCGCAGCTCTCAGAGCCCAATCCCTACACACGTTGGTCAGCGCTTGGTCACGATCGAATCGCGACATCTTTCGGCTCCCTCGGATTCTTATCTCGGCTCCTTAATTGATCGCGTCCGTTGACCCTTAATTATTCGACGAACCAGCGTTGACCCTGGCCACCCTGCCACCCTCTCCCGGCAATCCCTGTGAAGAGTCCTACTACACCTTGCCCGAGGTGGACGGCTCCGTTTTCAAGTCGGTGACGTTCCCGATCTTAATGGATGCTAATTCGACGACCGTATTACGGTGCCGTTTCTTAATTAGCGGTCCTCACGAGCGCCGGCTGCGATCAGTGTCCCGAGCTAATTACACGCTTCTAGATCTCAGCCGAGGGGACGGCGCTGCCCCGCCGGGTCGCGGATCATCTCTCGCGATCGCCGATTCCTCGGATTTTTCGACGCGAGAAATCGACGTCGCAGATACGGCGTCGAGACGCGGCGACGGCGACGGCGACGGCGACGGCGGCGGCGGCGGCGTGACGGGCCAACGGACGCAGAACAGATTTTCGAGGGGCCAAAGAAACGTCGGCTGGAGAGTCGGTCCATTAACATTCGGCGCGGCAAATTACAAGCCGACACACTAATGGACCCAGCACGGGCGGTCGGGCGACCATTGATGGTGGGTGGTGATGGCGATGCCGAGAGCCTGATGGTGCTCGGCCGCTGGCAGCCGTGGCGCTGACGACGACGCTGCTAACCGACCGTCTCTATCATTTCGCGAGACCAACCGGCAGATGAGCTTTCGCGATACCGCGGTTGGAACCAGTCTTCCTCAGAAAAATGAGCAACTGAATCTATTTCGCGTGACATCGGTCCCCGAGTCTCATTTCCCTTTTGCTTCTCTCTTTTCGTGCGCCCCTCCCCTCCCTACCGTGTCCTCGGTCCTCGACGATGCGGTTTCAAACTGTCCATACGGTACCGCGATTTCGAGGCCGTCGACAAGGTCCCAGCTGCTGTGGATGAAATTGTATGCCTTGAATGCTGCCAGGTTGACCACGGCCTGTTTGTTCGTTCCAGGATTCACGTCTGAACGTAGCCTTCAGTTACCATTACTCGGATTTAAATAGATAGATTTCCGTTCTAAGAAATAAAAGTCGCTTTAACTTCTACTAGTGACTAGGAAATGTATTTAAATATATTTAATGCATACAGAATATAATAGTAATAATAATGATAACTATGATTACTTGTGAATGGGGTAGACGCTTTTTTACGAAGAACGTTATAATAGCGAGCACATGAAACAATGCTAACAAGGTAACAATGAATAGAAATAAAATGTGACAATCAGTACTAATAATAATCAGTACTAATAATAATAAGAAAATTAGATAATAAAGATGGTAGAAATACGAGTAACATTATGAATATATTTATTCTCTACATATATAGTTTCAACTAGTTTCGATGAAACATTTTACTTTTTCTTGACTTAGAAAATAATATTCAAATTCTAATGTTCCAAATATTTTTCTGTCGATCCAACCAATTATAATGCTTACAAAAATGTTTCTACGCATGGTAAATTCCTTCTTCCAACATTACAAGACTATCATTCTGGTCATTTTATTCTGGCAAGACTATCATTCTGTCAAGACCGTCATTTGGTCCAGTTTCAAAACATTGTTCGAGCACTTTTGCGAACCTTATATAAAACCTCTTGCACTCGATTGGCTGACTTAAAAAATCGGAAGTCTTCAATAACGAAACAGGTTCGATTTCCTATCAAATAAGAACAATCATGACAAATGGTAAAATACGGTACGTTGAAACAAACGTCTTGAAATGTTCCTTAAAATAAAGTAATTGTCCCATTAATTCGCAACGAGTCACTTACAGTTGATCCGGCTAATGCAATCGCGGACGATGGAATTTATCTGGTCGTACGTTAAACGGGTTGCTCCGCGGCGGATACGGTTTTGCAATTTCAGTTTCGAGGTAATCGAGACCCGTCCGCTGATAAGATCTCGTAAATAACCGTCGCCGCTTGGTCGCGACTCGAAAGCTGGAAACCAGCCGGAGCGACGGCTGGACGGATACATTTTCACACGTCGTTCGTTAAGTCCGGTTAATTGCGACACCTTCCCGAGCCACTTTCCCGCGCTCGATTCGATATATTCATGGGACCTGTTGGCGCGCGAATTTCCAGAGCGCGCGCCCCTCCCCCCTCTACCTGCATTTCGAGATCGCTCGGGTCCCGGTTTTTCTGTTCGCCGGGAAAACCGGGACCGATCTCGAGTCCACGGATCGCCGGCTCCGCGGCGAAGTCGCAAGGACATGGGAGCCACACGCGTGCATAATCGTCGCCTAGGTTGAGATCGCGCAGCAGGGGAGTGGCCGGCAGGTATTAAACCCCGCGAACTGGGAAATGTAGGTCGAGCCGACCTGGTCAGATGAATCCTGATCGACCATGTTCCGCGACGGGTTGCGTAAGGCGGCGGCGTGTGTTCCATCCATTGATGAGTGACGTGTCGGTTCATTAATATTTATGGTCGGTTCTCTCGTCCTCTCGGCTTTTTTCATTGCACGAGAAAATACCTGTACTCTTTCGCGACTTTTTTCTGAGGTTTCTCTATCTTTTTCTTTTTTATTGCGATTAAACTGCCGAATTGATACACCTGCAGCGCGTGCATCAACGCGGGTTAATATTTGCACGTTTTTCACTTGGCGCTGGGTTTACGAAACTCATCAAAATGATAGGCCAGTCATTATTTTTCATTTAGGATTATTCGGACTGTGATCTGTGAATTTTTATTTAGTTACTTGTACTCGCGATGAATATTCTAATAACGCGCGTTAAAAATCAGAATAAATGTCCTATTGTTACTTTTATAATGCAATATAAAACAACCGTTGTTAGTTTTAACGATGCCGCGGCGATTTAATTCTAATCATCTCCGCTTTTTATTTAACTGTTATTGATTCAGGTAAAGGGTTTGTGTTTTCTTCATTCTTTATTGTACGCGAAACATACGCAGAATTTTGCAACTTTTTTTCTGTGGTACCACTATGTTATTACGAATAAAGTATAGATTTTATGCAACAGCAGGATTCGTCGATATTGTTATTTGAAATTTACGGTTGGTTTTCATCTTGTTTTTACGTTTTCATTATTATTTATTGCGCGCATCTTCTGGGGTATGTATAGGTTACGTTTATTATCACTAGACTGCAGATCTTTATGTATTTCCTGTATGCGCGGATTTTTCAAATGTCAGAGGATGCATACTTCAGCGAGGCTTAATTGGAATATCTTTTTCTTTTTCGCAATCCGCAATGTTTCGATTAGCGAGAGAATCTTTTTACCAATTCTAATTCAAGCAAAGGGACTTGCGAAAACGAGGATTTGCACAAAGATCTGCAGTGTACAACAATCTAAATTAATTATAATCTAAATTATCTATAACCTAAATTAACTATAATCTAAATTAACTATAATATAAATTAACTATAATATAAATTAACTATAACCTAAATTAACTATAATCTAAATTATTAATTATAATCTATTTTAATAATTATAATCTACTCTTATAGCGCGTCTCTAATTTATAAAGATCAAAGAGCCGATTTCTTGCGCAATTAATTAAGAAACGAATGATTATCATTCGATGCCATTAACTAATAAACGGCAAAGTGAATATCTCTGTAATTATATAAATCGTGCGCGATGTCCTGGTAAATTGCTCGGCGGGCATGCGAATTTGCATAAACAAGCATAATAATTGCATCGAGATTGCTAGCGTGGTGGCTATTATCGGCAGAAACGGTTTTATAAAAGTTATATAGGTTATATGTACGAAAAAAGTTGCATCATCGAGACGAGATCTTTCTTAATAAAAACAAACTTAAAGAGGTTGCCGCTTCCTGCGAACATTCTTGGCTTCCCGCGTTTAATACATATATGTACCTGCATATTTTACGACGGCATCTAAACTTATTACCCGTTGATTATAAGAACAGCAAACATAATTTTGTATGAAAAAAATATACACTTCACCGGACAAACGGACGTTTTTCTTTGATCGAAACTCGCTGTCTGAGCTTGCGCTTAATATACATAGAGCGACTCCCATTGCAATATTCGGGTACCTTTTAAAATGCAATAACTTGTACATGAGAATATACAAACTATTTTAAAAATTTACTTTCCCAGCCCCGATTGGATATAAACAAAAGAAAAATAGGAATACTTGGGCCACTGTATTTTTGGAAAATAAGAATTAACCCTTTGCACTCGAATGGTGACTCCGAGGCACCATAAAATTGTTCTATCACGTTGCAAAATAATTTCCATACTAACAAAGTTTGCATTTTAAAAATTGTTAATGCAATTACATATGCAATTACATATCAATTACATATGCTTAAAATGCACTTTGTTATGTAAAATGGAAATACTATAAACCAGAGAAATTACTTAAGATTTCCAGTTGAAATGGTCTTCAAGCGCAACGGGTTAATTTAAATAAAATTTGAGCAACAACTGTAAACAATGCAGGTAATTCAATGCTCATCTGCTCGAGCTCCAAGAATGCATCTAAACGAGGGATCGGAGTCTTTCCCGCGGACTCGTTCGATTTTCTCGATCGGATGTGCTTCGGATCACTCTATCGACGACATTGATCGATCAGCCGGCGCGAAAAAATTAGCGTCATTTCGGCGAAACGAGCGGGGATCGCGCGGACCGCGTTTCACGAAGCGCAATTGGCCGTGTTCGCGGTGGCTGGAAAAACTTGGTGGTGCAGTCGCGTCTGGCAAAAAAGCATCGATATCGGGAGCGGACGAGCGGTTAATGCGAGCAACGAAGCGTGTTGCTGGCCTAAGAGCCACCAATAACAGCCCCGGCCGGCATCGGCTCTTTCTCCGCCGGTTCCCGCTCCGTGGCCGCGCTTCCTTCTCGTTCCGTCGCGCGTTCCTTTTCGCCGGGCCTCTCCGCATCGGGTCCCCGGCTTCGCTTCTTGCGCATCCACTTTTTTCCCGACGGGGCCCCCAAGTAATTCGAGCTCGTGCCAAAAGAAGTCCGGGGAATTTGCCGCGGTCGAATGCCCTCGAATTTGATGGTTCCGGTCCCAAATCCGACGACTTCGCTGTCTCCGCCGAGCAAGGGAGATCGTTACCTTTATTTAATCCCCGTCTCTTCTTCGCCCTCGCGCTTTCGTCCGAGCCCTTTCGTCCGAGCCCTTTAACGTACGCCGCGCGATGCCACCTTTTTCCAACAAGTTGGAAACATTTTCGATGCGCTCCTAAATCCCCTTACACTATAATAACGAGTCAAACTCGTGATAAAAATATGATTATTAACTTCTTTTAAATCGAAATTTAATTTAATTCTTCTGTTATCAAGGTATATTGTTAAGGTTTCTATAACGATTGGATTTATGATTCGTACGTGACTTCCTGGCTATTTTTGAGCTGCAAGAGCCTTTTTGGCAATTTACGTATTTGAACACGTTAAGCGCCACGCGCCGGTCCTTAGGAACCGACGCTAGACTTTTCGGTCCAAATTGACCAAACAAAAACCATAATTTAAATGTTCAATCTCACAAGTACGCAAGGACCGACACATTCGCCGCGATAGAAGAACGAAAAATCTAACGTCGGTCCGTAGGGACCGACGCGGCCCGAACGGAAAATCTAGGCACCGGCGCGTGGCGCTTAACGTGCTAAGCATCTGGCACCATAAACCAGGAGGAAGACGCCAAGCCCGAGACGAGACAACGGACCCTTGGACTTTCTCCTGGCGCTCAATAGCCATTTGACGTATCATAAACCCCGTGCACCGTAGAAATTAACGCGCGCCAAGCGACCCTGTGCAGCCAGCGAATTTTGGAAGAAAACCCAAGGCATCGACCTTCGGAGACAACATTCCGAAGGGCGGTACTTGGTTCTCTGCAACAAATTTCGTATCGGCTGATATGTGTTCGCTTTGTACGGAAAAGGAGGGATGTGAGCTTCGTGGAACGCGACAGCCACGAAGACGACAGAGTCGAATCAAGAGTCAAATCGGCAGTCAATAAGGAAACCCGAAAGATACCAAAGAGTTACCCGACGACGCTCGGAAACGAAGAATAGCAGGACTCGCCAGACTCTCAAAACCTTTATACGGCCATTGTGACAGCCTTTGATTAATAACTTGCAAATAAATTCAATGTCAGAGCGTGTTCATCGAACCAGCGACAAATCAACCTTCGCGCTAAACGGTGATCCTTCGAGCCGGATCAAGCACGCTCTAAACATATATGTAGAAACGAAGGTACATAAAGACAATATAAGAAAAAAATTGTCAGATCCTATTAGGAAAATTAGTAACCCTCTATGGGCCCGTGTAACTTTCAGATCGCACGCTAATAAATCAACATTTTACCAAATAACTTTA
This sequence comes from Augochlora pura, assembly GCF_028453695.1. NCBI lineage: Eukaryota > Metazoa > Arthropoda > Insecta > Hymenoptera > Halictidae > Augochlora > Augochlora pura. Next base: position 11,929,437 of record NC_135779.1, read on the forward strand.
ATTTCTTTCGCAAGGTGACGTACACGTCTTAATTATACAAGATGCTTGAGACAACCAATAACAATATTTAGAACGATTGACAGCACCATCAGTCTAAAATATTAAAATAAATACCTTGCAAATAGTCTACACATAAGTACTTAATAAAAAAATTCGGCCCATAGTGGGTTAGGACGAATAAGTGCTAATCGTCACAACCTGAAAGGAGCGATAGTGCAAGGGGTTAACAGAATATCCACCGTACAACAATATCAGGAAATAAATAAAAGTGCTCAAAACAAAAATTGTATTATATTTAGCAGAAGCAGCGAAAGTTATGTTTCATTTAGAAGAAATCAAATTGTAGATGTTATATGTATCTGTAACCTTGCATCTCTAATCTTACAAGTGGTTGCTAATTGCTATTAAACAGATTTGACATCACATAAATAAATTAATAATAATGATCTTCCATGTGCTGAGATAAAATTCATCCTGCATCATTTAGTTGTATATACTCGTAATGAAAACATGGTAATATTCAAGTAAATAAATACGTGTTAATAATAAGATGAAAAAATAAAACGGTCATTTCGTTACAACTTAATTCTACGTTATAACAGTTACATATATTTTTCTTTATTAATTCCTTAAATTTAAATTCGAAGAAATTACAATATTTTACCATGGAAATATGTGTTTCATAGATGAACTTTGCTAACTCACTGTGGCATTTTAATATAAAGATTTTATATAATTAATTTTATCGTCAATAAGAAGTTACCACAAACAGACTCGTTCACTCCAAGAGATAAATAAATCAGAAATCTATAATTATGTTATTTCCTGTAATTTTTACTATTCTGCGAACTAATATTTATCACTTGCTTTTACTTGCTCAATTTGTTAAAAAAAATGCGACTTGCATATCGCTCTGTCAATAAAGAATCATGTTGTATCGTGACTAATATCGCATTCCAGAATAAATTATTCGCACAATATGTAAATGTACAGTTTGAAATCTTCTTTGTAAACGCAGAAGAAAAAAAAAAAAGCGCGTAGCGAACGAAGTTTATACTGCTCTCGCATGAGTCACGTTTATAACTATACTCGCGTTATCGAACACGCTAGATGGATTCCAGATTTTCGTCAATACATCTGTAATTCGATCTCTCTTGCAAATTGTACGCTACCTAGATAATAATCACCGCTTGTTAAAGTACCTCCGCGTTTCATCCTGAAATTAATTTTTGATAAAACGATACCAAGTGTTTCGCGCGAAATTGCAAAATTGCGTTAACGGTTATTCAATTCAAAGTTTCGGAATGTGTGCTACAAGATTGCACGAAAATTGCGTCTTCTTTAAACTGTCGAGGACAGGTCGCCGGTCTCGATGCTCTCCCGATCGGCCGCGTTTTTTTTCAGTTCAAGCGATTATTAGCTATTATAACGGAAAATTATGGAGTCGAAAGTGTCCCGGACGGTCGCCGGGGGACCGCGCGAAATTGTAGCGAAATCGTCGATGTAGAATCGACGACAGGATCAAGCTCCGCGAGATCTTCAATTTGCGACGGCTGGGGATCGTTTTGCTCGCGCTTCGTTTTCCGTTCGTCTGGGACTGCGATGTTATTACCGGCTAAGTGGGCGATTCGTAATGACACCGGAGGCTGCCATTTTAGTGTTAAGTGCCGCGCATTATCGGCAAGGGATGACGGTAGTCCGTTTTATATTCTTCTTTTCTCTCCATCCCCCTTCGCGTATTTCGTTCGAGACGCGGGCCAAAGAGAATATAAACGTCGACCGTTTTCTCCAAACCCTCGATCCTCGCCCGAGAACTTCGATTACTCCGAGTAATTCCGCGAAATAAATTGAAAATAATTGAAAAGAAATCAGTTATGCCGTACACTTCGCAACGAAGCGGATGATTTAATCATTTCACTCGAGACGGTTGATAATTGCGTGCGAAAGATATTTCATTATAAATCTCTTTCACCTTCTTTTTTTAAATTTCATTATCGATGTATTTATAACATCTTTTGTTTTTCTGTTATTTCTTCCGAATTATTGCGCATTTTTATGTAAAATGTCGTTTTCGTATGTTACGTTAAAGAACTGGAATTTAAAAATAGTTTCTTTCGTTAAATAGAAGGTTACCCAGTAAAATAAAAATATTACTAGATCCTGTTAATTTGTATAAACGCTTTTTCTATTTTATAAATGGAATAATTTCTTTCAAGTAACAAAAATCGTTTCGAAGATTTCCGAAAATGTTCGCCGACCTTTCTGCAAAAGCCAGAAAATTAGATATTATTAGTTGACGATTAGGCTTCAAGAATTCTGATAAGAGCCTCTCCGAAGCATTTCGAGCGCAAATAATTATTTAAAGCGGCGGCCGGCAGGTTCCGCCGGTCTTTGTGTTTCGAGAGTTTCCTGGTGGATTGTGTCCAAGCAGTGTTCGCCGGCCAATTAAACGTCGAACGATCGGCAAAGGCTCGCGTCTTTAACGCGTTGCGCAAAGCACAATTTCAGATGCTCGTTTAGATAGCGCGCGCGGCAAAATCGCGCAGCCATTCGTCATGTCCCAGCCACAGGTAAGAGACAGTAAGAAGGTGGGGAGGAGGGCAACCCTTTGAATTTACGAGGCAATTTCGGCGGACGATCCGTTAATTTCCGGACGATACGACGCGATAATGCCGGGGAAATCACAGCTATTGGCCTTTTTTTTCTGGAATGCCTTTCGCGCGGCGTCGAAGCCGAACGAAAGGATTTTATTAATTGCCTGCGAATTACCTGAGTTTCCGCACCTTCGGGCGCAATGAAAATTTTATCGGGACCTGCGAAGGTCGTGCAGCGAGTTCCGCCGTGCGAGTCCCTTCTCTTTCGACGCTTTTTACTGACCGTCATCGCCATTCGTTATTCTACTTTTTAATACGTTATTGGAAAAACAACGAAGTTTATATTCATTATAGAATAGTGTCTTGTTTCAATTTAAAAGAAAGAAGCAACGCCCGTATTTGTTCAATTAGTTTACAATTCTTGCCACGAGACAATGTTATAAAGTAGAATTTTAAATATCAAAGTTAAGCAATATGTTAAATAATCGACGATAATTAAGCAATTAAAAGTTAGTTTTATGGATTTATAATATTTTCATTATTATTTCGCTCTTACTATGTTCTTCAGAACTACAGAAAATTTTATTTCGATAACTACCATAGAAGCTTCTTCCTCTTTATAAAAATCAAGCAAAAAGATTATTCGTTTTTGCTAAAATCTAGTAATATAATCTATAATCTAGTATCTAATAACAGATTATAGATACTTTCTTTTTTTATAGATAATTTCTTTTATGCAGTCCTAAACTTTGAATCCACGTGCACGAAAGCTTTACGTCCGACATAACCATCATTTTCAACTAATTAAGGTCGTTAATATATAAATAAAACATTCGTCGCATTTCGTTTTCGGCTCGCGCAGAGTTGCGACTCCAACAATACGTATTAGTCAAGAGACGAACGATGACCGAAACAGGCTCCGCGCTTTTACGTTTCCCTTGCCGGCTCCAATTTAATTCTTACCCGCTTCCTACATCGTGCACGTGACTCGTAAAGACCATTAACAAGAGAGAAAAAAAAAACACAGCCCGCGAATATTTCTAAATACTCTTCCGTCTAATTTATCGTGTGAAACGAGAACTAGGAAGAGGCCACGGAAATTGGCATGGAACCGACGCAGAGTTTGCACTCCCACGTAGCCAGATACATGATTCATCGGCATCGACTTAATTGTCTCGTTTCGACGAGTGAAAGTTTGCAAAAATTCCGTCACCGCCCGTCCTGTCAATCATCCGGCCACGATTTACACGGCTAATTCGTGTTTGGCCAGCTTGCCGCGCGGCTACACCTGTCCCCCATTGTTTGCTTAGAATTTCATATTTTACCGGCCAATTAGAGGCTGCCTATGAGATATCATAACGCGTTAAACCTTAAAAAGCTGGCTGCACGGTCGTAGAACTCCGGAGGGTTATGTTTGAGTTATTAGTTAACGCGGCTAACGTCATCCTGACAGCTGCCGCCTTCACAAAGGAGCTATCGCGATCGCCTACGAGGGGCGATAATTAATTCGGCGCTACCGTCTTGGAACCCTTGAAACTGATCTACCGACGTTCGGTCGAAATTCTATAAATAGTATTATTATTTCGAATCTCGTAAAGTACACGTTAGAATTAAATTTCGTACATTTATTTTTTTAGAAATTTTTATAGGACAAATTATAATATTTTTTAGTAGATCAGTAGCATTATATTTAAATTGAACGTCGGATTAAATTTAATTTCTTTACATAAGATTGCATTTATTTTAACTAACAAAATTTCATCGGTATTCTAGAATAAAATAAATATTATAACATGACAGTAAGTCTCTTATAAGTCTTCTAATAAATAAAAAGAAAATACAATGGAACGTTCTACTAGCAGTAAATATGAAGAAATGTGTATTAAATTTATATCAACACACTCGGTACGACTTTTATCTTGTTCAAGATTGAATGAAATTCTAAGTGAAACAGTATAAAGATATCACGAACAAGAAGGTATCGGTTAACAAGAGATAAGGCACGCATTATACGGTAACATTTAATACGGAATAATTAACGAATCGTCTAAACGTTTAAAGAAATTGTTTACTTCTGATTGTTTCGATATGGAGGAAATTATGAACTCTCATCGCTGTCGGTATAGCTGCGGTTATAATTAAATGCTCGACATTTCCATCGGAGACGTCAAGCGGCAAACGCAGGTGTAACTGGTGTTACACATAAAAGGAAGATAACAGCCGTAGTTTATACTTCGGTGAGCAG
>NC_135779.1:11934375-11964546 GCF_028453695.1 Augochlora pura
AGGTTTTCCATCCTGTCTCGCTACCGTATCGATAATATGTATCGCGGCAACCGAAACGGTCGACACGTCGAACCGTTCCACGGTAATCACCGTTCGTTTATTGATCGTTTTAAAATCCCATCGAAACGCGACGGATAAATCGCGTCGTTATCCATTCCGTTGCATTAGGAATCGAAGTAGGCGCTTCCTGTAATTCATTTACGGCCGAGGATGTTCGATCATTAAGGTCCCGGTGATCAGTCTGCCCACGTGTGTTCGTGAGCACGCAGATATAAGACAAGTGTCCCTCGATACACGATATACGCGCATATTTACACGTTTGTTCGTAGCACGGGCAACGTGTGTTCGCGTGACGGTAAATCAAAGCTGCGTTTAGGCCTGGCGCGTATCGCGGGCATAAACATCGATGTTAATGTTCCACGGCGAACATTCACCTCATTGTCGTAGGTCAGATCGGGACGACGTTCATCGGCGTAATAAAGACATCGCTTAGCAGATATTCTCTTCAATAAAGTGGTCGGCAGTCCCGCGCGTCAATGAGCAAAAATTATTAGCAGAATGTTGGCGCTCCGCGCGACCGTAGTTCTCGATTAATTATGTCAAGCGTCGTTTCGCTGAAACCTCATCGCGAGATTTCTTTCCTGCGCTCATTTTTCTATGAAATCGCCGTTTCCACGTATTTGCTTTTCGAATTGTTGGAATTGTAAGACGGCTTGCACATAGGAAATGAGTACGTTCCTTAACCCTTTGCACCCGAGTGCTGACCTTGAGGCATCGCTAAAAATTGTTCCATAAAATGGAAATATTGTAGATGAGAGAAAGTATATTGGAATTCGAGGTAGAACGGCTTCGAGTGCAAAGCATTAATACAGACATATGTTATAATAAAAGTCGCCGGATGTCTAAACGAATTCGGTCTTGTAATTTTGATGAGTTTTATAACAAATCACATTAATTTGTTAAGGGATCTAATTGAAGTTCATTCGAGTGTCTGTATTATAAACGGTACATTTCACTTTTCTTCATCTTCATTATGTTTCTTGTAGCCGTTGTTATAATTTTCAATATATAATATACAGTTTATAATATTCATTTGCAACGACTATGTACAGAATGACTCATTCAGAACGGAAAATTTAAACATTCTTGATGTTGCGGTTGAATTTGAATTCTAAAAGCTCACTTCACTTAGAAGAAACAGTTAATTATCTCGTAAGGGAATTAAAAATACAAATAAAATATTTATGTAGTATTTTTATTAATTAAAGAAGACGTCCTTTTCAACTGGTTCGTATTATTTATGTTATATCATATTATGCTCGTATTCAAGAACTATTCAATCAATTCTTGTAAGACAAGATTAATTTGTTACGAATAATTGAAATCTAATGAAATTTATAAAACATTTACATATAATCGTATTATCGAGATTCAATATACATAATACCACTCAAAATTTTTGCATTTACAGTTCTGATTTTTAACCAATGAATCCTATAATTGATTAGTATTATTGTGTATTAACCCTTTGCACTCGAGTGGTGACTCTAAGGCGCCATAAAAAAATGACTATGCTGTTCGTTAAATTAATTCTCAACATCAGACTTGTTTGTATTTTAAAAATTGTTAATACTGCACATATTGTACTTACCAATATACTCAATTCCATACACATAAACTACAATAAGTCATATAAAATGGAAATACGTAGATCAGAAAATATATTTTGTATTTCGTATTAAAGTATAGCTTCGACTGCAAAGGGTTAATGTCATTTTCAAGAAAGAAATCTTTTATTTTATAAAATAGTTGATTGTACTTCTTGAGCTTATCTGAATAATTAATAACACTAGATCCGAACAAAAGTATAAATCAAAAAGTTTTTCCTACTGACGAATGATTTTTCTTTCAATTTGGAATAACGTTGGAATAAAACTTAATTCGTCTCATATTTCGAATGAAAAGTTGTCCGTACAACGTAATATAAAGTTCTACGATGTAATATATAATAAATTCCAGGAAATATAATATGATTCGTTGCTCGTTGATTCAGTGAAATTAACTTCGATCCACATGTCACAGCGCTGACGCGAGAATTAAGCCAGGGAAAATTGTAGCAAGTAAAGACATCAAGAGAGAGGTGCCGCCCTCGGCAAAGAAAGTCCGGTGGTTGCCGCAAAAATCGAGCGAAATGACAAATGGCATTTCGGCCGGGAAAAGTCTGACCGTAGCAAGGTACGTCGCCGCTGGTCGCAAAAAAACGGCCGGCCAGGCCAGGGACGAGCGGCGACCGCAATTTAGTTAATGTCATTAGAGCGACAAAAATGTGCGATTGGATTGCAGATGCGGCCAAGCAGCTTAGCAAAACGCGTGCCCTCCCCTTTCCTCATAATGGCAGAAGCGGATTCTATGTTCGCGGAATCCAAGCAGGCATGCGGTAGAACTCTACTTAATGGTTCGAACGGTTCTTCTGCAGGCATCGGGTGCATGCGTGCGTGAAACACACGCAACGATCGTTTGGTCCGTTGTCGTCGTCGTCGTCGGCGGCGGCGGCGGCGTCGTGGCCGTCCGGCAATATCGGGGAGCTCGGTTCAACGCTTCCGCGACTTTAATGCCCGCGAAAATTAGCGCGATCTATGGCGACGAGACGCCGGAAAACGCTCCGAGCGTGGAGGAGAAAACGGAGAGGCGGCCCCCTTAAGGCGCCGCGATTTATCGAGTCACGGCGTTTCGGTCCGGTGATGCATCGCGCCGATACCCGGCGACAGAAACGTATGTTCACGGTGCACTTTCATGCTCTAACGAGCGCAAAAATCATCGCCACGGATAGACACCTACGACCCTACAAAGACGCCGGGTAGAACCGTGAAATAGCTGCCGCGCGAAAATTTAACGACGCGAGCTCCTCTCGGTGAATGCTCAATGACATTCCGAGCCGCGCTAGGCCTCGAAATGTTACGGCTAATTGGTTTCCAGGGCGAGCGGCGAGCGGATTTTATGCTTTTACGGTATCTCAGAAGCTGCGCGCCGAATTCGTTAAAAATAATGCAGCGAGCTCTGAATGGTTCAATAATTTCGGTGGGAAAGTTCGACGCTTTAAGATTTCGCGCACCTGTTTTTATGAACGCTTGTGCGGTAACGGAATATTGTAACGAAAATGTAACTGAGTATAGTTAGCATTTTACAGAGCGGTCATTTGACAGTAAACATTTTCACGTTTTCATATCGTTAGTATTAAGCGATATTTATTTTGTATCTATTTTATTAATCGTATCTAATATTTATTTAAAGTATCTAATATTTTAAAAACTATATAATAATACCTTACTAATAAATAGCAAATTATTGGTTACCGTGACAACTGATTCACAGGGTTCCGATCGAAGTAAAAAGCCGATTTATAGGCTACCGATCGGTAAAGCGTTAAGATTATTTATAATTTTGACTAATAATATCTTTTACCGTATTTTTTCAGACATTAATAACGGATACGTTAATTACTTTATGTGGAAATATGAATGAACTATTAGAAACTGGGTGATTAAATAACAATATTTGTAATCTGAGTGATACTGGTCCCAGGCCTCGCCATTCGATTGTTAATACAGGTCCATTACAAAATTTAATAGTTATGAATGCAATTTATTATGATTCTTAAAAAGGTTTCAAATTTATTGTTACGGAAAGTCGAATATGCCAGTTGTCTTATAAATCGTGTAACTCTTTAACAGATAAATATTTTCAACTCGTAGGACTTATTTGTAGAATTTAGGAATAAATGCATATATACAGTGAGGAGCAAAATTGAGTCAACATTTTTAAAACTGGTCTAAATGTCTTGAATTTTTCTGTAAATAGTAGAGGAACTAGTTCACAGTAAAAAAAAATAGTAATACTTTCTATTGTTTTACTATTATTTGGAATCGAAAATGTAAAAAAAAAACTATTGCTGTTTTGTTCTTTTATCTGAGCTAATAATAAACATTTTAAAAATGCATTTGGATGATTTATGTAAATTTCAAAGAAATCGGTTGACCCACAGTCAAACTGCAGCCACTTGAAATACCAAATGCACATTCTAAATTTTCATTGCATGCTCAGATTCTTACCAAAATCTTATTGTCATTTTGGATAATATTAACCCTTTACACTCGAGCGGTGACTCTGAGTCAACGCTAAAATTGTTCTATCACGTCTCAAGACAATTATTATACCAACAAAGTTTAGATTTAAAAAATTATTAAGTAGTGAAACTATTATGTAACAAGAATCAATTTAGTATGCTTTGTTACATGAAATGCAAATACTATGAACCAGGAAAATTACTTCAGATTTACAGTTAAAATGGCTCCGACTGCATAGAGTTAAATTTAGCGAGCGCAGCTCAATATGTGCAAAGTATTGATAAAGTTTACACTAATTAAATCTATTTTTATTAATTCAGTTACGATTGAATAAGGAACAAAGTTAAGAACAAAATTGTCATTAAAAATTTACGGAAATCATGTCTAACGTAAAAAAAAAAGCAAGGAAAGTTAAAAATCGATGAATGATAATTTAAAGATCATTATTTTACCGAGAATGTATCGCGTTTGCGTCGATTATTCAACAGTTTAAAATCGCGCGGTCGAAAATTCTATTGTGAAACGAGGAACGCGAGTGCCTAAAAATCGCCAAAGGCCATTGGCATGCGGACGGTGGAAGAAAAAGCAGGGAATTTCGCAAGTTCCACGCATCCTGGACATCGGCAGGGAAGAAATCCTTCCGTTGGAGCTTCACACGAGCCGAACGCGGGCTGGCAGCGAAGACGAATGAACGCGGACGTGTAGGTATTAGAGACGCTCCGGAGAACAGAAGCGAGAGGGAAAAGGATATTGGGGGTAGCGAAGGGGAAGGGGGAGTGGCAGGAGGGGAGCGGCGAAGGGGACGAAAGTCGGAGATGCAAAGGCGCGCTAAATCGTCGGTAGATACTCGTCTTCTTCCTCTAAGTCCGTCGTCCACGTAGTCGTTGTTCCACCCTTACTAACGATCTCGTACGTGGCCACATATAAAACCTATCCTCTACGGGCCCACGGGCCCACGGGGCCTCGCACTCTCTTTCTCTTTCAGCCGTGTACACCGTGTGGCTGCTTCACGATGATTACGACTCCGATTGCGATGTAAATCGCGGGCCCACGTTCAATCACGTACACACGGGTGTAACTCTTCCCCGTGGCCTTTGACTGTGTGTCTAGCCAGCATCCTTCGTGCCCCTACCCGTCCTACCTTAGACGCCCCCCCCCCCCGACCGCCCTGCGCCGTCGAGATTGTCGATCCTGATCGGATGTGTACATTTAAGATAGATACCGAGGGGTTTCGATGATCGCTAATACGGAGTCGTAAATAGTCCCTGCGGTCCATTCGAACGATCTCGGCGTCGCAAGATGATCCAAATAGCGGACACAATAGGGGCTATAACTATAATCTCTTGTGTTGTAACAACGAGCAAGACCGGCGACGGAGATTTCGTTCGTTAGATTCTAAATTTGGATGTGGACGATGTCTGACGGTCTCAATGTAATATAAAATATGATGTAAAATTGAAAAATTTAGAGATTTAAAATATAATTACTAAATCTTATGATTATTTTTCAAGAATGAAGAAACAGTGTATGAATAGCATTTTAGAATTAATAAAAGAGGCCATGTACACGATTAAGTTTATAGATGTAATATTCATTTATAGAAAGAAGTAAAATTATGTGTTTTACCAAGTGCGACATTTCCAAAAGAAAGAAATGAAATAAGTGAACGTAAAATGGTAGGATGCCAAACGCATTTCAATTGAGAATTAAATTAACTCTATCCAGAATTATTAGAGACACAAGTAAGTGCTTAAAACAGTTAAGATGAGCCTTTTTTCAAATCTAGATATTCACGGTCTTGAGTTTTAATAAATTTGAAAATATTGGTAACTGATAGCAAGATGGTATAATATCTTTGTGTTCCTAAGTATTATTTCGTTCTAGAGGCTATGCTGAAATAAAATTATATTATAAGAGAAATAAATTAGAGAGATATCAAAGATATACATAAATAAGTAAATATATTAATAAGTATATATATAAGCGGCAAAATATATGTAAATAGAAATGTAAATATTAAAATAGCTAGCTCGATATTTTTGGAAAATGGACTTACAGTACTTTCAAAATAAACGGCTCATAACTAAATTAAGAAACAATATCTATAAAAACAAGTACAACAAACTGTAATAATATAAAACACGAAAGTGAACTTTTTTTTCTTGATCTAAACAAATTTAACAACGTGAAAATTATCTGGGAACGTGTGATATAGTAATTACTAGCGTCGACTCTCCAAAGGATTAATTAACTCAACTCGTTCCGACAGATCTCGAATCAACGAACTCGTACGTCTCCAGCCGCGCTGCAAATCCAATTATACAATACGTCGTCGCAACATCGACTGGTCCAGCAACAAGACGACGTGAAATAAAAATTGCTAAGTAGCATTCGGACTTTAACGACAACTGGCATCCGTCAATGCGCCGATCGGCGGCGCAAGAACTGCTAGGCCGCATCCCGGCTGGTCGAAGGTGCTGAAACGGTCGTTTCTTTCGGCGCGATCGAATCGTTAAGACCACCATACGTAAAATACCCGGTTAATCGCGCCGCGGAGTTCTTTCTGGTCGCGGCACCATGTATGTACATTGCGGTGGATTTTTCTGAAAAAGCTGCGATCGGAGCTTCCAGAGTTCGAGGGGGCCCCCGCGGAATCGGGGGGGGGCTTTTTACGCGGGTCATAAAAGCTCGATCGATCCTTACGGAATCTCGGGGACATAACAAGACGTAATTTCACCTCGTTACTTCATCCACTTTTTCCAGCAATGTGTTCACGAAGGCTGTTTCAAAGAACAGGTCTCCGGCCGTTCTGCCGTCGCCGGCCGGTGCAACCGAGGCGCAGCACCCAGCGCGCACCCGGCTACGACCGGCACGCCGATACACTGTTCTTGCACACCGTGCTTTCCAGGTACCTTCCTGAGTCAGCCTACATAAGGCTACTTACTAGCTCCGTCTCGAGAGGATTCCACTTTTTGCGCAAGTTCTCCATCATCGACGTACCGAACGAGGAGTTGCACGCTACTGGTTCCCGGAGCATGCTCTCGGTAGGATGTTCCAGTTTATCGTTTCCTGTCGTCTTACGGTTTCCTTTTGTCCGACCGTCCCCTTCCCCTTCCCCGCCATCCATCTCCCCCACACGGTCGGCCTTTGTCTGTAATTCCGCTGCCAAATGCCAAAAATGGCTGCCGCGTCGACGGAAGAACGCTAATCCGCCTCGGGCCCCGCGATCTTCCTCTTCCTGTTTAGAGCTCCGGGCTCGCGATTACGCGATTCTTTCCGGAGCGGACTTTAATCAGACACCGTGATCGTTCGGGCGAACGTTTCTCTACAATCATTCACGACGTTAAGAAATAAAAGTTTCTCGGTGCAGGATTTTCTTTTCTCTGGTACCTTTCAGAAACTGTGTTCACAAAGTGATATACCAAGTAAATATACCGAGTCAATTTTGGTATATTGACTATTGTTAACGATAATTTCCGTAGTCACAAAGACTGGAAAAATGTAGTCTAAGTAGATTGGTAATTAAAACGATTATTATCTTTACTTGTCTGCAAAATTCTCATTTCTTACTATTAGACTACAGATTCGTATGCAAGATAAAATATGTCCACTTTAATTACAAGATATTAGTTATTTCAACGAGTACAATAATCGTTCAAAATACAATTATATGCGCACCAAACACAAACTAAAACCACTGCTCAAGAATAACATAAACAGCAACAAAATCAAGGACCTATTAAAATTTCTGAGAGATACAGGCTTAATAAACAAAATATAAGGTCTATTTAAATAGAAGGTCGCTAATAGCCTTGCAGCTGATGCGACGTAAAACCTCTAAGAAAAAACAAAAAAAAAATTAATCGTTCGCAATTGTTTAAATATCCTCGCTGTGTTGCATTTCGTACTTATTTTTCTCATAAATACAAAAATTCCGGAATCTAGTTGTTACATCACGGTGTAAGATTTATTTATCTTTCTTATGTCCTTACGTCTTTATGTATAATCTTCATTTGAAATAAAATCAACATTTCTGATTTCTGATTTCAGTAAGAGGTTAAAAAGTTCTAATATCTTGGAAAACTGTACTTGAACTTATAGAACAGAGGTCGGGATAGAATGCACATTGCATCAATAGTTACATTATGCATGGAATTTCGAAGCGTTAATCACGAAATACGTTACATAACAGAGATCTACTCAGTATGTATAAATCCATGTTCACATATTCCAATTTAAATATTAAAATAGCCAGACCTTTTGCATCTATGACAAAAATCAGCGAGTAAAGTATGAAATAATGAAAATCTTGAAAAGAATAGAAAAATACTTATTATTATTCTAAGTTCGTTGTAACTTATTCACCTAGAAATAACTAAATTTCCAATTACTTGCAATTGTTGCAGAGAATTCATATTTTGCATAAAGACCCGCGGTCCAACCATAAGAACAACGATACCAATATTCTTCCACGAATGTTCGCTCCCTTTTTAATGAATGCGAAGAACTTTAGAGAATATAATCCCGCTGGAAACACTTGTACAATTTGTCGAGGCGTGCGCCATTACATCAAGGTTGAAATTTTCCAACGCGGAAGACGTTTCGGCCAATTATCGCGCTCCGCAAAATACTTTTCCGCGGCCCTAATGGGTTGGAGAAGGTCGACGCCGGGCAGAAGTCAACTTTCATCGAATTATGTTGTTGCGACGAGGTTGGGACTGGTATCCGCGTTCGCTGTCGTGTTAGCAATTTCGTAATTAACAGGATATCTCGGCGATAGGATCGCGAGATCGTTAATGATCAACCAGAACTCGGCCCTTCTTTCCGATACGGCCGGTGATCGGCGCCCGTACGCTTTCACGAGTCGAATTTACGCCCCGCGACGATCGCTCCGAAGAATATTTGCCGATTTAGCCGGCTCGAAAAGGGGAGCGCTGCCGTCGGTTGACGTTGACGAGCCCGCTAAGCGACGTTAATAAACAGCTTGTCAACCGCGAAACGGAGACAGCCTACGCCGGCTTCGAGGAAATACAATCGGCCGGAGAGAAATGCGAAAAATTAATTAGTAACGGCAGCGTCTGGTTTTTCTCGATAATTGAGAAACCGTTAGGTCGACGTTCCGAAGATAGAAATACCCCGCGACCCGCACATAAATTAAGCCTTCCTCTGCACACTTGTCCATCACGTTGGTTGCACACGCGTTACGCGTTATGCAGAATTAATAGCGCGCGATTTACAATCGATATTGCAATCGTAATTACCGTTTGAAGACGTTTGTTATAGTTTATAGAGTACTAAAATCGTCTGCAATTAACCCTTTACGATCGATGACTCTGAGGCACCGCTGAAATTGTTCTGCAGGTGTGCAACGATCGTTTCTTTCGTTACTGTAGATTTAAGGGACGGTTTGCACTCTTCTGGTATACGCGACCCTTCCGGTGAAAAAGAGAAAGCGAGGACTCAGTCTCAAGTTAACCACCACAGGCGTCACGTCGTCACATTTCTATTAACCCCTTGCCGTATCGTTTTCTTCATAGTTACAATGGTAAACGCCTCTTCGATTGTAATTATTTTTTAGAAGAAAAAGGAAATTTATATTTATTGTATGTCTTGGTTTATTAGAACGATTAAATATTGATCACAAGGTAACAGAATTTTATTTCGACTGAAAAGAACGGAATAACAATTATATTTAACAGAATATTAATAGAAATCTCCATCACGAGTCTGACTCGTTAAAGTACGGCAAGGGGTTAAGGATCATTTTCTGTATTTTGTCACAAAGTGACACGTACTCAACTGTACATATCTTTTAACACTGTACACGCGATATCGCGAGATTCCACCATTTTGAATAAATTCTAACACCTTCTATTGCGTCTCAAAAATATTTTTATAACAATGTTTAAATTTAGGAAATTGTTATGTAGTGAAATTGTTGGTACGAGTTGCAAGAATCAATTTCGTGTGTATAAGAGCGCACTTTCTCACTTACAATGGAAATACTATGAATTAAACACAAATTTTATCTTAGATTTGAAGTTGCAATGGCTCCGAGTGCAAAGGGTTAAAATATATCACTTGTATTACGTATGAACAACATCGATTATTTCTTTCTTTTAAATACAATTTTAATTCATTTTCTTTCATCAATTTCTTTTAAATTGTTTTAATTCTTCGAGGAGCAGTTGCATTAAATGTTTCTTCCAACTGGATGATTAATGTTTCTTATTAATGGTGGCACGTCTGGATTGTAAAAACATCTAGGATCAAGAAATCGATAAATAAAACGTGTGTAAGAGAAGAAGCGTAAAGCTTAAATATTTTTGAGTGTGCAACAATTCAAGGATGCATTTAATAATCTGAAGGAGACTATATTTTTATGTACTTCCTCGTAAATAATAACGACTTTGAGCCAACAAATAAAGAGAATGAAGAGTAAAAGAAGAAGCGTAATATCTTAACACTTGAAGTGCGACGTCAATCCATCGGGACTGACAATGAACTTTCTGTTCAACCGGCGTTCTTGCGATGAGTTAGAAAAAGGCTATGCAAGTGATTTGTTTCAGTAGAGAGAATTTAGGTTTTACATTGATCTTTTTCAAAAAGAGCGTAAAGTGTAAAGCACGAGTGCAAACATCTGTTTCAGTAGATAGAATTTAGATCATCGTAGAATTGTTTAATTCTCTTGCATATTTTTAACAATAAAATTTACCAATTTCCTTCAAATAGAGAATATCTTTCTACAAAGAAAATTTTATCTTCAATTTATTTTTTAATTTTGATATTTCCAATCCACCGATGAAAATTCTTTGAAGTTTCGCTTGAATGAAAGAGTCAGGCAAAATTAGTTTCGTAATCGACGCTTTAATATTTAAAAACATGTAACAGTTGAGATGGGCTAGATCCTAACATTATACCAAGAAATGAACGGAATGAAAATAGTATAAAGGAAGAAGCGTTAAGCGGGGATTTAACGGGGGCTTCGCATTATTTCGGTGTCTCGACTGTATGCCGCGCAGTGTGCAGCATCTTTGTAACATCGAGCTCTCAATGGGTGTTGCGTCTGGGCAGGGATCGGGACAACAAAAGCCAAAAAAAGCGGCCGAGGCGTAACTTGTGCAATGGTTGGCCATGGCCTTGAAGACGGCACAAGGTGTGCCCGCAACCTTTATGGCGGGCAACGCGTTTCTATGGGACGTCGTAGGCGAGCGTGCCGGCTATCGGCCAGGACGGATCAAAAAAGGATTCTCGTCTAGACGAAGCCAGAGACGGGACCGCGGCTCGGAACCGAGGCAGAAATCATAGAAAGACACGTAGCATCGTCGTTCGCGGTGCAGCCGAGGATTGCGAAAAATCGCCGGCTGTTTGAATAGAGAAAAACCGGGACCGAAGGAAAACGTTAGGAAAAAGAGGTCGTTACGAAACAGTGGTGTCGCGGAGGGTTCCGTTATGAATCCCGATCGAGATCGATATTTTCCCGGTATTCCATGCGATCCGCGATCGTGGCGGGATTGGACGTCGTCGAGGGGATCGAGGAAAAAGACGATCGATCGCCCCGCGACCGGATCGAAGAAGCACGCGCAACCACGTTTCTCGGGAAATCGCGGAGCGTCTCGAACTGGCCCAGACGGCAAGTCGCTGCCAACAGCCGAGACGGCAGAAAAACACTGCTAAGGGAGTCGAAGCACGCGTGGGAAAGTCAGTGGTGGGAGACGGTGTCGGTGTGTGCTCGAGGATAAACAATACCAAGTGCATCCACTGCGCCTGTATCGCTCGCTGCTCCACCGAGAAATGCAAATACGCTCCAATAAATGACGAGTGCGCGCGCGTATTCGTCTTACGATATTTTCATTGCGAAACGAAGTAAAATATTTCAATCGCGTCTACGATACATCGAAAGACATTAATATGCATATAACTGCATTGCAGTCTCTGTTGTGTCAGCAGATCTACGATGCAAATTCGAAGTACATGCTTATGAGATGTATCATTTTGCGAGTGAAGAGGACAAGTGTATTTAAAGAAGTGTCACTGGGATAATAAACATAGGATACAGAATATTTTTCGGACAAGAATGTGATAAAAGATTGATCCTGTTTGTTAATCGAAATAATTTCTTCTACGTTGTAATCAAAGATATAATATATACTAAACTGTCTGCGATGTAACAGAATATGTTGAATTTGTACTTACTATAATATTGATTTATGATATAATGTATACTACAATATCGTCATTTACGATCAGTAAATATTTCGTTAACATACATTCATGCTTATTATACTTATAAGACAATATTATCATCGAATGAAAAATAAATGATATCATTGTTCCTCCACGATTTCTATTGTGTTTGCAACAGTTTACAGCCACCGAAAGATATCGTAAATTTCACGCACCTCAAAGGGTAATTACGGAAGGAAGAAAAACGATCGCTAAAGTGCGAGGCTCGTGTCTCGAGGAGGTCAAAAAAGGAAAATCCGACCGAAGGTTTTTCTCGGGACAATCCGCGACGCGAAACGAAATCAGTGGCCACCCCCCGGTGCACACACCGGCTGTGTAGCTCTAATTAATAGTCAGCTTAAAGGCCAAGCTACCGTTCAGCTGCCGATGTCCGCCCATTTAATTAATTATGTACTGGCCAGCCGGTGTTACAATCGCGCTTTTTGCAGACGAGCGACGCCGTCGGGAAGGCGTCGCGACTGGAGCAATCGGCGACAAAGACAATAGGCTCGTTACGGATTCGTTGGCCATCTCCGGCCGACGAATTGCTCGTGCCACTGCTGCCACCGTGATAGAAACCAGTTGGCAAAAGCAGTCGGGGATAGTCCGCCGGGAGGATTCGTATGCTGAATCGAAGATGAGAACGTGCCGAAGACGCCGCTTAATCGACGTAGTTTCCAGTTTCCAGTGACTTTTGTTCTCTACACGGTGTTCATTTCAATTGCAGTTGAAGGAAACACGGATTTATAGATTTGACGGAGATGCGAGTTCTTAAGATGCGATGCTATTTTCTTCGTGTTGATAGGTCTCAAGGCTGTCAATGCATTTTCGTGGAACAAAAGACGAAATTGAATTCGATCGTGCAATGTATTTCGTTTGGTATTTTAACGCATAAACTTTCGTAGTTTAATAAGGAATTTATTACTAGCTTGCGAATTTTATGCATTTGCGACGAGGATGAATGAGATTTTCAACTCATTACAATTATAAACAGAAGAAAAACATTTTTGTCTAACTTGTATTACCTACAGTCAACTTAGGCAATTTTTATTTTACACAAAAGCCTGCTTATTACATTAGTCTCGCATTTTTTAAATTAGTACATTCTGAACAATATATTTCATTTCAAGTAAGAAACAACCCTATATAGTGCACTTAAAATAGTAACAAAACTAAAATGTTTTCATTTTCAATATTCATATAACCTATTCGCGATTAGTAACATGTAATTATTATCCAGTTACGAACAAAAATTTTACATAACATTCTCGATCAATTTTCCAGAAAAAATTGCAAACTAAATTTTGCAAGCTTCGTCGAGCGAAAGCTAAGAATAAATTGCACGGAACGACGAAAACTGAAGGAATCAAAGCCAAAGATGACGCGTTCCAGATATCCCGTGGTTTCGCGAGCGGCGAACAAGCATCGCGGACGCATACGCAAGTGCAAACACGCCGGCTCTTTCAAGTTCAAGTTTCACATTGACGCGGCGGATTCTACGCGAGCACGCCGGATGCCGACGGCCAGGCCCTTAATAAGCGGAAATTCCGACAACCTCGACGCCTACGCGATAATAACGAAGAAAACGAGCGGCCGCGCTAACTAACAAGGGTGTATATGCGAATCGGCTATACCTGCACCCTCGTGCATGATCGCGGTACGAACCGCGGGTATTTCAAGTGGCGCTAACGACGCTATTCCACAGACATTCTAATCGTTCATCCACAATTAGCTAGACACGTGAACCTGCGTTACCTGCGCAGGTACGTGTGTGCGGGAAACAATCGATATTAACTACGAAACCTGATAACCGTCCTTTGTTACCAAGTTGCGTTCTCCGTTTGGATTTCTTCCAAGCACGATTTTATACTTTTATGAACAAATTCGGGAAGAGTAAAACAATTAGGAAATGACACGGTGTCCTCTGTTATCATGTTACATTTGCGTTTGGGTTATTTTTTAAACCTTATGGACAAAAGCAAAAGTAGACTCTTTATTTCTATTTCCTATTTCTTTACTTTCTATATTTTTTTTATTAAAGATTGCGAATTGGATAGATGTGAATCGAATTAGAAAAATTTTTTAATTATCCGTGGTGTCTCACCTAGCTCGAGTGTATAAAATATCTCGCTTGCTTTTTACGATACAAGGAAATATCACAGGAGAACATTAGTCGGTGGCGATAATAAAAATAGATTACCATATTTAAAAAATAACTTCGATCGCCTTGAAATCTCAGAAAATATAATCTTGAACAAATTCTTTTACCTACCATAATATTTGCCCCTCTCAATCAACTAACTTTTTCAATCAATCGTCTTTTCCTGACATTCTTTTCTATCATAAAAAACGATCGAGCTGTTTCAAATGTTCGAGGTACGTGAAACACCCCTCTTGAAAAAGGATGTAGACATTCTTGAGTTACTATTATCTATCATTATATACTATTATCTGATTATTATCTTTACATTGGAAATAATTGGAGCTTCCGAAAGAATTAATTCATTGTGTCGCTTCACAGAACTTACCGCAATAAAGAGAAATAATTTCAGTAATATACATATAACATTAGTATCTACGTTAGAGATCTCAGAAAATAATTTCACTTTACAATTATTATCCAACAGATTGTATCGCACAATTGTTTTAAACGCAAACGTACAAATTCATAGAAAATAAAGAAATACTTAAAAATGATGGAAACATTTATACGAACTACTGTATAGGTGAAACGAATCTAATTTTTCTCAAACGAATTCAGTCCACAAAAATCAAACGTGCGATCATCCGCAGTTTGGTGATCAGTGACACGTGCAACAGAACTCCGCGGTTGAATTTAACCCTCTTAGTGCCGGGCGATAAAGTCAAATTTCACGATTTTACTAGGGTTTGGAAAAAGTCTCATAAAAACCGAACGAAAAGCAATATTTGCATCATTCAAAAAGCAGTGTATTAAGCACAAAATTGAGAATGAAACAGTGACGTCAATTTTTCTATATTCATTGGAAATTACATAAATAACAAAAGTATAATTATAAGGCAATTTTCGCCAGTGCAGCGAGGACCGATATACAATCGGCCTCTAGCACTAAGAGGGTTAAAATCAGTTTGATCTGACCTGAAGTAGAATTGGCCAGCACGAAGGATGGATGGAACAACAGGTTCGTTCACTTACCTGAAAAAGAAAGAAATAGAAATTAATATCCAATAAGAATAATAACATTTGTATCGAATGGTGAACTGTATATTAAGAGGAGATCGTAAAAAACGTTAAACACAGCGATGCAAACTGTCAACTGGAGAAGTAACTTAATCTACAACTTCTCCAGAAACGCGAAGTTAAGTGGCCACGCGCGACAGTATCTCGCGACGATCTATGATAATCCTCGCATGTAGACCTCGATGCGAATTTCTCGCGGAACAGGTCCTTCTACTAATACCCGCGCCCGAAGATCTGAAATGCTGGTCAACGGATGAAAAGCGGCCGACGCGTACTCTAATCTCGTTGAAAGACTGATCGAGCGGGTAAACCAACATAATTACTTTCAACGCCGCAGCACGGATGCAACGAACGAGAGCCCGAATGTCTCGGCTGTGTACACTCGCGATGTTGGCCGACGGTGAGATCACTCACCGTTGGAGAAGTGGTCAAGAGACATTAACAGTCGGTAGCCACGCCGGATCGCCATTACAATGTTTGCTCACGTTTTCGAGGCGCGCACGAGCGAAAGGAATACTCCCCCGCCGCCCTGGTGGTGCCGCCTCGGTTCTCGGTTCCTCAAATATATCAATGATAATCAACAGACCGTACCCCGAAACACGTCAAATATGGACACTGCTCTCGACCGGCGTAGAAAGTACAAAAGGAACCCCATCGGTATGAAATTTTGAAATGTCGGACACGTTCGTCCCCTGTGTGAAGAGCTTTTCAAGAATTTCCAGTGGCTTATTAAACCTATCAGGGCGCTCCTTTTTTTATTCTCTCCCTCTCTCACAAAGAAAATAGAACCTGCTGCGGACTCGATCTCGCGCTTAGATAGAGGACGATGCGACGGTAATTAAGTGAGATTCAAGACAGGTGCTAACGTAAAGTCAGACGCGAATGCAAATTTTTGGACGTCTTACATGTTTTTCCCCCGTCCGAAGAGCTTTTATAGAATTCACTGTGATTTGTCATTAGGCTGTCTGCGTTAATTGCAGGATGCAGCAACTACGTGCACGGTCATTTTTCTTATTAATAATTTTAATTAGTTGATTGAGATGTAACATTCTTTGAATGTCTACCGTTTTGCATTTACAACACTTACTTTTCTCATAAGTGCGTAAAATCTGCAGTCTAATTATACCTGGCAAAATGGTACTCTTTATCGCAAAGAGAATAGAAGTCGCTCTACGTTTGATGATCAAAGATTACGACGAAATGGAAGAAGAAAGCACACTGTGATTGTAAATTCTCAGAAGTGCTAGTTCCTGATTTTTTCTCTACGATATCCGGCATCATCAAAAAGATATTATAAAAATGCTCCCATGACAAATTTTAGATAAACTCCTTTGTTCAAATATATAATAGAAATTGTGCAAGATTTATATTATTAACATTTTTGTAAAACAATATACAAGTCGTGTTTAAAGCACGGTTGTTCCTCTGTTTAGTTTACCGTCATTACTATGAACGCATTCCTTGGATTTTAATTTAATAAAAATGCGTATGTTAAATCACAATTACAATTGTATATCACACACTATAGCGAATAAAAGATTAAGACGAAGAGAACAAGAAATCGAAACTCATATTACGTATCCTAATTTCTTTGCAAAAGATACAAGACGTGTAAATAAACTCAAACGAATTTGTAAGACAATGTTATCGAATATGATTTCTTGGTAGACGATGGAAAGTAACCAAGTGCTATTGAAAATCCATTAACAATTTTTCAACAGTAAATTGCAGATTTTCGATAAAAACATGATCGATAGATAATGTGTTAAGATAATGAAACGTTTCAACTTTCGAAACAAAAGAAAATAAATAAATAAACAAGCAACGGTAATAGAATACACGTATAACTGAAATTCATCGATCTAAATTGATGTCCATTTACTGTACGGACGATAGATGAAGATCTTCTGGTAATTAAGTGCGATTTAAGGCAGGTGTAAGACCTGAAATGAGACATGAGCAAGGACACTTTACGCTAGCATGCAGACGACTCGTCTTCGACAAGCAACGACCAAAGTGTGATAAGACGATGCGCTTATTTATCGTGCGCTAGGAGCCGGGATGCGCGAATGCGCTATCTTCATGCATTAATGCATGGACGCCAGTTGACAGCGCCACTGTCCTCTGCTCCGGCCAGTGTCGGAGGGAAACCGAGTATAATGCGTTCTCGGCTGAATCCAGTGGCACGTACGTACATCGAACGAATCCGCCGATAGGTATCACAGCCTAATCAGGTAACTGTCAGCCGGACAGATAAATGAACGCGGTTTGGCACTCGTTTCCTTCGCACGCGAATGGAAACGCCGATCGCATATTCGTCGATCGCTAATCGCGCGTATTTAAATAGCCGACTCCTATTTAGGGATATCATCGAGCAACATGGACACTTGAAAACGCAGATGAAACGGGAACATAACGATATGGTCTGGGGGTGATATTTATAATAACACACGTGTAATCAAGTAGAAAGGATTTCAATGTCTTTAACCCTTTGACTACTGTTGGCGCCTATTGGCGTCGGACACATGTTGGCTTCCTGGTGCTGTAGGCGCCAACAGGCGTCCAAATCAAATTTCGCCTGTTTCGCCGTTCATTATTAAATTCGATTATTAAATATTGTAAAAAAAGAATCTTAAAATCAATGTTCACTTCGAGTAATGTTGGTTTAACCCTTTCGGTACGAGCACTCTTTCCGCCGTGACACTCTCGCTGTACGAGGCCCAGCGCCGAAAATTGCCGCCGCACATGATCAGTCCTCCTTTATAAGAAGATATTTCCTAAGCGTTAAATAAAAACTGTGCTGAATAAAAGGACATTTTTTAACAATAGTGTTGCTTGTAGCTTAAGAGGTACTCAGAGGTACTTATATAAAATATTAAGAGTTATTTCTATAAAATTCTGTTATTTATACCGGTCGTCGCACGATCGCCGGATATATCCGGCGCTCGTACCGAAAGGGTTAATGTAATAGAATTTGGTATATTGAATATTTTAATATATTTCCTCGGAAATACGTGTCTGACGAAAAACTTCGCCGTGCTTAGTGGACGTCGCAAGTGAATTCGTACGGTACCGTACGGACGGTGCGTGCCAAAGTCTGCCGTAGCGCCAAAGGGTTAAATCGGGCCACATGAATTAATACTTGCGCAAACATTTGTCAGATGGAAACAGTACTGAATGCCTTTTATTCTTTATACGAGAAAAACTACCGTAACGATTAAATTGAGAAATAAAAATGGTTCAATTTAATTATGGTAAACGGTAATGAAACAAAAACGCATTTTTCATACTGGAAACTCATTTCTCTGTTGACTTTCTATGCAAGTAATCAAATTAATCAATCAATGTCCCAGTTTAGTCGACCTATATTAATGTAATACATGGTGATCTTTTCATTTTCTACACAAAATTATTCTTTGGTACTAAGCCTATTTAATTGATCAAAATATCGTATAATTTTTGTTTTAACGGTGTTGAAAAATATTATCGCATAGAAAATGATCGGAAAAATTTCTGGATCCCAGCATATATTATAAGAAAAATAGCGAAAGATCCGAGTAAAGCGACATATTTTTGCTTTAGTTTTATACCTCGGTAGGCACAGCATCAATTAAGGTTCTAATGCAACGCATACCTGCATCCGTTAAGAATTAAAAAATTTAAATAAAAACGATGTAACAGATTAATGAATGTCGCGTCGAAGATTTTGTATAGTGTTCGATGCGTTCGATCGAGATTTATTGGCCGACTTTGATACCACCATACGTTCCCTATAGAAGGATCCTGCGTAAACGTACGGTTTACCAAGGTGTATTCCGCGGGATCGTTTTATGCGTAATGTACGCAGCGCGGTACCATATCTGATTAAAAGGGAACGAAAGCTTGCCCATACAAAGCTTTAACGCGTAAGAAACATGTCGGGGCGAGGAAGAACATGTGGCAGCGACTTTCCAGAAGCTGGTAGAAAGGTACGAGAATGGTTAGAGGTCATCAGCATCGCAACACCATCGTGTTTCTGACCTCGTTGACTGGGCACGCTGGATGACTTGACAAACAGCGGAATACGGCGGCCATAGGTGTAAGGCTGCGGTTCACCACCGCGGACATGTTCCGCTAATAAACAACGACTTCCTGCTGTGACAACTTCGACTAAACCAGAAATTTATTCGCTTTTCTCAACGCGGGAAATAAGTCTCATTGAGATTGTTGTAATCCTTGGTATTACTGAACTGAACCGTTTTGCAAATGAGGTGTTATTTACTTTTATAGATTTAATAATTTAATGCAAGGAGCTTAGTACAACGTAGATTCTCTGCAAACGTGAGAAGGTTCTTTTAGGTCAACATAAAATATTAGTTAATTTATTTTCAATCTCCCTACAAATTTTAACTAAATCAATGTGCCCAACATCTATTATTTTCTAGACATGTGTAATCAATTTGAAGAACGTAACGATAATTAACCCATTGCCGTACCATTTTTTTAACAATTACTGTGATTAGAATATTTTTGATCACACTAATTTCTTAGAAGAAAAAGGAATTTTATATTCGTCGTGTGCTTACATTTACTTGAATGTTTGAACATTGGTGACAAGAGAATAAAATTTTATTCCTACTTAAAGGAACGGATGAACATTCATACCTAACAGCTTATTGTTATAAATCTCTATCACGAGTCCGACTCGTTAAAGTACGGCAAGGGATTAAATTCATTTAATGTTATAATAAGTTTTCAAATAAAAACGGAATGGAAATAACGAATGCGAGATATGAAAGCAGATCGAAACAAGATGCACGCTTGCAAGATAAAATATTTCCAAATTCCTTGCAAACAATGAATTACCGGCTGTGACTGGACAAATGTAACGGCAAAAAAAAATGTCGATTGCGCTAGAAGAGACGGGAAGCAATTAGCGAGCATCAATTTTCTATGGCGAGGGTAGGCGAAACGACACGCAGAACGGGTTAATAGAATAAGAAACTCGAAGCTTAATTAAGAAAATGATTTCGACGCGGCAATGTAAACTGCGAGTCATTCCTCTCGCTTCCGATTCTGCCGGTCGGCCGTTCACGGCGCTCCAGGTCCCGACACTGATTTCCCCCGAGTTACTTGCACGCCCTCCATTTTTTCCCAGTTAGTATAATTACATATAATAGCAGCTTATTCGCAGGCGCTAACGTAATAACGCTCTAATGAAACCTGCTCGTCTTTTTCCGGCGCGTATCCCTCGAATCGGCTTAACGATCCGCGTATTTCTCACGTGTTACCATTTAAGGCTGCCCATTAAGAGGTCCTACCGGTGTCGCGTTGCCATACTTCTCTGTCGGAAACGGTAAATAAACAGGACGGCTATCGATCACTTAATTGACTCGACGGGCTCGCGCGATTTAAGGAGCTGGACAAGAGTTTGAACTTTTGGAAAAATCAATTCGTTTTCGAGTAATAGGTCAAAGTCTTAGAAATTAGATACAAAAGCAGTTGGAACAGATTATTTTGCAATATCAACGACGTGTATCAGATAAATGCGTGTGAAGAATGATGTTCAAAAAATTGACTGAACAACGCGCAAGATATCTCGGAATCGAAACAATCGATTTCTGCGTTTACGCATCTTCAGTGTAACAATTATTAGGTCGAAAATTTAACCCTTTGCACTCGAAGCCATTTTAACTATAAATCTAAAATCATTTTTTTGACTTATAGTATCTCCATTTTATGTAACAGAGTATATTTTATACAGTATGGAATTTATTCTTGTGACTTATAGCAACAGTTTTACCGTTAAAATGTTTTTAAATCTAAACTTTGTTAGTATAAGAATTATTTTGGAACGTGGTAGAATAATTTTAGTGTTTCCTCAGAGTCACCGCTCGAGTGCAAAGGGTTAATTCTTATTCTTCATATAAATTCGGTAGATCGAAAATAAGTGACAGCTATTTCCATAATTTTCACACAAATGGAAAAATCAGATCTTCGATACCTAGGGAATTTTATGTACTTTTAAATATTCCTTGACTTTTTATTTGACTGATATCACGCACGCCGGTAAACAATTTAGAAAATAGTTTTTTAATAGAATGTCGTCGGGACACTAAGTAACAGTCTTCGTTTCAACGTTGTTCTCTACGCTTTGTGAAAATTCATGTCGACCAAGTGCGTACCTCTTTCTTACTACTCCTTACCTCTTTCTCTAAATACAAACACCGAGTGCTAGTTTATGGCCGGTTTCGGAGCGATCCATCTGGAAATAATACTTATAAGGCCGGTGGACATCGGAAACACCTACGGTCCGCTTTTGCGCCCGTGTGTGCTCGCAAGGGAATCGCGATCGCTTCCTCGGCCGAGTTTTTCCCCGCGCGAGAGATAGATCACCGTTTAATTGACTGAACCTCGGGCCCGTGTGTTCGTCGATCGCGTTTTCGCGGTTGTAAAACGTCCACGACCACGCTCGATAGGCTGTTCCCGAAAGATTAACCGCGGTCACTCGGAGAAAACGCTGCTGCCAAACGCGGAGATACGGGAGCGCACCCTGATTTAAGTCTTGTAGATCGTTGCCGATGAAAAACAAACTAGATCCTCGAGAAAGTCTCCGGCGACGGTGCACGCGTAGGAGAAAATACGCCGGCAAATTGTTCATCGATGCAGTAGTGTGCTCTTAATTTTAATCTAGGTTGGCTTGGTATATTTTTTGTTGACATAGTACAGCTAATGTCCGAGTGATTGGACGATTAAAGAGAAAAGTTTTATTATAAGTCATTTCTTAGGCTAATAAGAATTACGTTTATATGTCGATAAATTTATCTGCAAGGATAAATCGTCTATTTTTCAAGATTTATTTGTTAACACTAGAAAGACGGGAGCTTGAAGCCGGGAAAATGACTGCTTTTCGGCAATATAGGTATAACACACATATATATACCGGAAATGAAGGAGGGGGGGGGGGCAACAACAATGATTAATAAACGCATTTATATGTTGCAGAAAGAGTCACAAAATTATAAGAAGCTGTGTCATTATTTACATAATTATTTTTCTAATTGAAATTGAAAAGCAGTCAAAATGACTTGCTTAGGCAATCTAGTGTTAAAGGACACCTTCTATGAAGTATAATAAATGGAAAAAGATATGAGACCTCCCGATGGCAATTATTAGATTGTGCTCAAGTATGAAGTGAACAATTTACAACGTATAATGAGAAAAAGTTTACAATTGATTCGTGTATTAACGAAAGACTATTTCATACTGAACACGCATTATTAAATTCTAGACTTTCATGAAGGAATTAGTGTAAGATAAATATTTAACAAATTTCTAATTCAGTGTACAACTATAAAATTGTCTTGAATCAAGGCAAAGTACCGAAGTCAAAGATTGAAGTGTTGAGTATTTTCGTATTTAGTTAATAGACATTAATTTTTTACTTGTATTTAGTATTTTCATCCAGAAAGAAGATATATTGCAATTTTATTAATATGTAATAATTAGCCTTTAGATTTTTATGTGAAATGTAAACTGTATGAATTAAATAAAAATAAATTATTTCTTTCAATCAGTTTAATAAACTGAAAATAGTGTAAGTATATTATTACGTTCTTAGGCGTTCACAATTTTATATTCCAACGTTATAAATGCATAAAATCCGCAGTCCACTAATTATTCATAAACGATCGATGAACTGAAAGATAATATGGAATGGATCGCTGAGTAGCCATTACACGCGGATGCTTTAAATAATGTGAAGAAAAGGGCAACCAAGCTCAAAGAAAGCTCGTCTGTCATTTCGTTGACAAAAACTCGTACATAATCGTCGTACCGAAAGCCTGCAATAAAAATGTACCGAATTTTGAAAATTTAAACGTGTTCGGTTTACAAAAAAGCTCGTTAGCTCTCGTTAAAGGATCCTTTAAAACGGTTCGAACCGGTTATTTTCGGAGCCTTTTCACCGGTCAAATTCCAGGTTGTAATTACCAGGCATAAATCTCGGCAAATAGCGGCAGGATTATAAAATTTCGAGCGTTTCCTCCGTTCGACGCGGATTTATAGCTCCACTTTTGACCGTCCGGCGCAGTTTATCAGTAAACAAGGTGACATCGCGGCGTGCACGAGGCGACAGGCCGCGCGGCAACGGGCGACCAGCTTTATCCTTCGATAACGCGTTGAAATCTCTATCGCGTAGCTGAACTCGAGAGCCAACGGAAACACGAGGGAAAAGCCGTTCTCTTTCAATGAAACGGCCGCGGTGAGTCATTAATCGCGCGCGGATTTACCGCGAGTGCCATTTCGACGGAAAGTTCACTCTACATATCCTCGATTTAACAACACGCCCGGCTCCGGCTCCGGCTCCGCCGCTCCGGCACCGCTTCTCGCTCGGCACCGCCGCGGTCTAGCTAATGTCCGGCCGGGTTTCTCAAACTTTCACCGGCTCGCCCAGTGGCTCGATTATCGATAAGAACACGCAGCTAAGAAAATCGTGACTACGGGGCCCAGATATCGGGCTGCAACGCGGGTTTTGTGAACCAGCCATGCGCGAAGTGACATCAAACCGCTACACGGCGTTTCTCCGCGCGATTACGTGCGATTAAACGGCCCGAGCCGCTCACGAATGTTCGACTTAATGAGAAAGGAACCGACGACGCGACGGCGTTCGGTACCCCGGGACGTTGCCTACGCGACGTACTTACGAGTTCGTTTACGTTTACGGAATTGCTCAATGATCCCCGGCAGTTTCGTGAAAAATTGATGGCTCGTAACAGGATGTTGCACACGCGTTTACGTTCAACTATGTAATTTAATTAGCTCCGAGTAATAAACGTCGATTCGAAGCGACTATCGTCTTACTTTGCTTACTTATGCAGTTCGTTCCTTATTTATTCTTTATACATGTAGGTTACCGATCAAATGTTCTTGCCAAATGAATGGCCGAACGTTAATGATTCCGACTCACCTTTAAGATGACTACTGGAATGGATATCTTTATTTGTAGTAATTTTTGTTTTTGTAGTTTGATTCATTTATTTTTATTTATTTACCTATTTTAAAATTAATAATATTATGATATTAATATTATTGAATTTCACGAGACACGATAAAATAATACGTAAATGCTGGTTTATATATAAAAATGTATAAGTGCACTATAAGGTTTGCAAAGTCGTTCTAAAGGAAATTAAGATTTGATGGTTTAAGATTTCAAAAATGTATAAAAAAATGTGTTCTGAAGGTGATTTTGGAACAACCTAATCATGAGTCAATCATATAAGATTGCCAAACGATTCTTTATTAAACGCGATTCCAATAATTAATTGTATTGCGCGAAACTTATGTAGGCATACATGTTTAGGTTAAGTTCAGTTATTTTCAATTTCAAGTTAACGTATCTCGGAATCGGCACAAAATATCCTGAGATTGAAATAGTTTCTAATTTTTATATCATATATTGTATATTATATAAGATGATATATATTATATAATAAATTATATATTACATAAGATGTAATATATTATATAATATATAAAAAATATATTAATATTCCGTTCGTGATTTTAGTGCAGCAGAAAAAAAGCGTATAAATCTGTTTGCTGCAATCCGAAACAAAAACTTTCCAGATTCTTACAATACAACAATCAAGAAATTAGAAAATGTTTCAATCTCTTTATACTTTATGCCGTTTCTGAGATATATTAACTCAAAGTTTGAAAATAATCGAATACCGCCTAAAAAGTATTGGCATTCTTTCACTTACTATCTATAACGTATAACTATATAATAATTTAACAAGATCTGAAATCTGTAGGCGAGAATACTTGGATTTTCCATTTTTACGCCGCGTGGCTTTGTCTTGCCGCTCTGTGGAGCGGTTAAGGCTCTGATTGGACAGAGTATTCCGCAGAATCGAGGCTCCGGCATAATCGTAGTTTGCTAAATATGTTAACTAGCATAGTAGCTCTATCGTATAATAAGGGACAAAGGTTTGAGTGCAGATACTTCTGGATAGATACCCTAATCGCCGCGGGGATTAATGGTGCACGTGACGCTAGTTTTTCAGGTGACTTCGTGCAAGAGCCATTACAAAAGCGTGAGAAGGGTGAGTTGGTACAGGTAGCCCTCGGACTAAGGGTTCGCGCTAATTACGTCATTATGCGGAACAGGGTGGATAGCTCTAACGAACCTGCACAGCTCCGGACGTGCTCGTCCTATGAATAGTGATGAGTATATACCCAACCACCAATCACGCTGTATTGTAATACTAACTCCTTCGCGGCTGATTTTGCATAGTAATTAAAAATTCTAAACGATGCGCCCTTTAAAGATCCTTCTTCCCTTCTTTCCTTCCTTGAAAATTTCCGCCGGTATTCTACCGATGCCGTTCGACGGCCGGCTTTCCTCCTGCCGGAGGGATTCTGGCGGACGCGAGCCGGGCTCACGAGAGTGCGAGTGAATACGTGATTGAATTTCTAAATACCTTCGTACACAGTGCCTCGTAAAATCAATTACCGATAATGAACGATGGATTTCGAGGCGGCTCGATCGGGCAAGTTTGTAAATTCCCCGCGCTTCCTCCTAAGACTGTGTCCTTCTCCACTGTTTTTACTGGCTGAATTTCAATTATTTATAAACGATTCAGTCAACGTGTCAATATTCTGGTCCAATTGCCAAAATGTCTTTTCGATAACTGGAACAACATGATCGCGACACAGTTTGCCCTGTTTTAAGCGTAACAAATTCGAGTGACACAATACTGACACATCAACTGTATAATTAGTTTAAAATCTGACAGGTCA
This sequence comes from Augochlora pura, assembly GCF_028453695.1. NCBI lineage: Eukaryota > Metazoa > Arthropoda > Insecta > Hymenoptera > Halictidae > Augochlora > Augochlora pura. The sequence goes on from NC_135779.1 coordinate 11,960,731, forward strand.
ATCACAGAATCAAAATAAATTTTATGTATTTATATATTATATATTGCTAAGTTATTTTATATATTGGTATATTATATATCGCTAATTTATTTTATATATTTACATATTATATATTACTAATTTGTTTAGTATATTACTAATTGAAAAGGACTACGAATTTTGGTATTTTTAACATGTAATACGAAATTAATCTACACAACGATTACACTATTTCTCTTAATAGTTCTTTCATTTTGACAAATTCTCATCACGTTTTCTTAGCAATCTGAAATATAAAAATTCTATTCTAAATTTTTCACTGTGCAATTTGAATAATTATTTCTCGAAAGGTAGTGAGTTACTATTGTACATGTGACTACAAAAATATCCGTAATAAGTTATCCACAGATTGTGCACTTTTATGCAGAATAAAAATTGTCCACGTTGGCTGCAAAATGCTTTCTAGAATCGGTTTTAATCATTTTAATGAAATTATAGAAATATAATAATATCATCATACTGTTTAAACCTTTATCTGCGGCGTATACCCGAAGACAATCATCAAATAAATTATAAATATCCAGTCGTTTTCTAAGTTATTTTTAACTTACTTAATTTGTACATTCCTTCGGGTAACATAAACCGTTAACAAATATGGCGTATACATGTATTAATAAACTTATGAGAAAGCATACACTCGCCTTTCCTAGCAATTAGCGAGGAATATAATTATCAAACACGACTATCGAAAAGATCAATTCAAATAACTGATGTATTCTTTACTAAACCGAATACGCTTCTCCACAAATGATGAATTTTGAATACTTCATAACTGGTGGCTCACGAAGCCTCCCTTATGGCTATTATGTCGGGGCGATGGCGTAGGGTTTACGGGATTACGATTTAGGGACTGACCCGGATGAAAAAAGATGCAACAACGGAACGCTTTATGGATTCTGTACTCGGATCTGTATCATTGTGGCAAGTTGCGATACGCGCAAACGTATCATTACCATAATCGGCAGCCAGTACGGCATATGGAAGATGGAAGACCGGGGGTGGAATGCGCGCAGGGTGAGGCGGCTCGAGGGGCCGCGGGGGCTTAATCGTGATAATGGCCCGGAATCGCCTCGTGACCGCAGAAACGGTAAACATCTCGATTCGAGATGGCAGATCGATCGGTCGAGAACACTTACGCTTTTCAGTCGTGCCACGTATCGACTGATTATCGGATAGTGTCGGGTACCGATCGCTGCCAGTCCCATTCTTTCAAGAGGAAGTTGTTGGGCGATGTTACAATAGAGAACTGTTAAATCGCGAGGCACGGTGTTTCACGAAAGAAGAAACGGAATTGCTTCAATTTCGGAGAAAAAGGAATACAAAGTATAGCATCTCGTGAAACGATGTAGAATTCTGCAATGAGCTCCAATTTTATGAGCATTGCGTTTCGCAACGAAGACTTAATGGAGCATCCATTGTTACTACAACCCTAGAATATGATGTTTATAGGAACACCTTACATTTTTAAATTGTCTGCTTACGTGTAAATAAACGCTGAAACCCTGAGACTTTTATTGCCTTCTTAATTCATGCTACACTTCAAATTTTATATTGAAAAATTAATAAATAATATTTTGATCGTCAAAATTTTATTTCGAGTCACTTCTTATTACCCTGAGGTTTCCTTTGTCCTCCTAATTTATGCTATACTGGAAATTTTATATTGTGAAAATAATTAATAATATTCTAATCGTCAAGATTTCATTTTGAGTTGCTTGCAATCCTCCATGTCACTTAGGCCGAAGAATGGAAATGGGTCGTTCTAGAATTAAGATGACATTTCGAGCAATAGCTGTATTGAAATAAACGGGGCACATCCCGACCAAATCAACAGCGACTGAAAAAAAATATGCAGTTCCACGTACTCGCCCAAAAGTCCGACATTTCTTATGCACCAATCTAATACTTTCAAATGAACATTGTGCCCCTCTCGAAGCCTCTAGAAAAATCACAGAGCTTACACAAATGCTATAAACTGTTTAAGAAAATAACTTGCACAGTCACCGAAAGATTTCCATTTTGTTTAAATTTTAATCTCATTCACTACAATTTATCTCAAAGGGTCATGGTCAAGCGAAGATCACGGTACTTATTTGTTTATTCCGAATTATAAAGTAACATAACATACAAAATATAACATAAAACAAACAGCCGTCGTATAACGAAGCTGAAATGATTCACCTATGCAGGAAATATTCATATATTTGTCATACAGGAAAACCTTGATAGACCAGATTTATTATACGCGTGAGCAACACGTGAACCAAGTATTATACGTATCTTGAAAAATGCTGTTCATTGTTGTGAATAGAAAGGTGAGTCAATGCCGCATAAAAGAAAGAAACTGGAGTGGTTCTTGTATTATATATGCAGCGCTATTTATAGCATCGACAATTGCACGAAGACGGTGATAAAGGAACAGGAGTAAAGATAATCGAAATAAATAAATCAGTGCTTACTCGAAACTTGTTTAAATGGAGATCCATTAAATGTTACACTGTCTCGGATTACGTACTACCAGTTTCGAAACTTGTTAATAGACTGTGGATGTTTCTTGCAAACTAAAACTATCCTGCACGTATTACAGTCAACAGCCAACACTTTGGAATTACTTCATTTCTTTAATCATTTTATCGGAACAAAAATAATACATTAACATTGCGCTATTCTTTTAATTTTGTTAGGGTTGCAAGTTGCAGCAATTTATTTTTCTCATAGATGTTTACTTAACAGTAAACCCAATAAGCATCGAGTAACATCCTGAAGCATCGTATTTAGCGAATCATAACAGAAAATAATTATTTAATCATCCTGCCAGAAAACGTTGCTATTTATTCATGCCGCGTATATTCGTCACAAAAACAGCAAACTGGTTATGAAATATATATAAAAATATACACATTATGTATATCATAAAAGTGCCGCTTCCAAACAAAATACAAAGAAAATCGAATATATACGGTATAAAAACAGTAATTTGCACGCTTTTTAAAGATAATGCGCGATAAAGCTGTTTAGTTAAAAGACAAAAGCGTTTCTAAAACAGTTACGTATTCTGTATTACGTATACTATATACATATAGTTAGAAAATACTAAATAAATAATTACACAATTGAAAACAATGTTAGGTTTCGATGCTCGAACAGCGAGCAACTCCATCGCAGAGAGACTGCGCGTGGAATCGGCGGTTCGAGGATTTCGTAAGTCGGTCAGCCATCGATATCGTTACGAGAAATAGCCAGAAAGCAATAATTAATGTTCGGAAAGGTATAAAGTAAAATCCGCGTATAGGATTCTGCGCTGGCCGTTGAACGCGGAGGGCCGAGGGATCGCGGTGCGGCCGGTAGAGGGAACGATACGGTAGGCGAAGCGGAGAAGCAGGAGGAAGAAGAAGAAGAGGAGACCCTCCGGTTCTTTAATAACACGGCGGGGCCGCAGGTTCTTCTTCAGGTATGCGAGACAGAGCCCGAGGCGAGCAAATCGTCTACAGTCTCGAAAACCTGATTCTTTCGCAGCGATCTACGCCATAACCACGCCGCTTCCGATACACTCTAGCCGATACCTTTCGGACTATCTATGCACTGACACATTCCTGAACGCTTATGTGGTCGGCGTTCATGGGTTCCATGCTCCGGTACGCGTACTACGCGCTTTCGTATTCGCTGAAGAAAGGAAACGCGGCGCGGCTCGCGCCGGTACCGTACCACAAAAGATCGGTCTGGTAATTTCGTATGGTTTTTATAAAGCTTAACTGTGTGTCAAATTAAGAATCTTTG